>NC_067238.1:19167500-19350000 GCF_019924925.1 Ctenopharyngodon idella | reverse complement strand
CGAAACAACACAAACCCAAATAACCAGTCATTCTGAAACCGATCCGCGACTTTAACTGGTATTTACTGTTGTTAAGACAGGAATAGAAAGAAATCGTGACTGCGAGGATATCCTCGCTCTGATTGGTCGATCAGTCCATCAGTCACATAGATAGTACACTCCTATTGGTCGGTGTTTGTTGTCAATCTGCATACATGTCCTCAAATGTAAACTCTCTTTTTTTTTCTTTTTGTTGTATTTTTAATGATTATTTGTTGTTGCACCTTTATGAAATTTGTTTCATTGTTCCGTTTTATCTTATTTTTATTTTTAAAGATTAGAATACAAGCCAGGCTTATTTTGGTTAGACTTATCATGCGCTCGTTCACTGTGAAGTTTAGCAGCAAAATGGAAATATTTGCATGACTTTATAACATTTACAGATGGAGAACAAACCTGTGAAATGTAAGTTATGCATTTCATTGCTGCGTCCCAATTCGCCTACTTATACTATGCCCTAAAAGTATGTACTCTTTTTGTGAAGAAAAAGTACATACTTTTGAGAGTAGACAAGCTTTGAGACACACTATCGCGTCATACAATTGCGTCTTTAACGGTTGCTCTCTGTCGCATCTTTTCACCGTAAACTGGCCTGTCAATCATCTTGTCACACCCTCCATTTAATTTCATTTCCTACCGTATTGGAGCGCGGGTCTTTCATGCAGAGAGCTCATCATATTAATGCATTTAAACGTTAAAGGCCAAACGAATCTTTATAAAAGTCCACATTGTTATTGCAAATTAAATATAACACTGATAAAATTAAATAAATATTTTTATCAGGTAAAACTTTGATTATTAGTCACTTAAACCTTCATCTACACCTCTCACCGTCGGTCGCGCATATCCGCCATGTTTTGTAGTTTTTTAACACTTGTTATGAAAGGGCCCTCGCACACGGGCTCACCGCCACCCGTTGACCTTAGAAAAACATACATGTAAGCGAGTAAATACAGGAGAATTATGGCCAAGTCATTTCAAAGTGGCATACTTCCTGCTGCAAACAGGTGGCGCTTTGACCGTAACTGAATATTGCCAAGTAGATGTCTTCAGACCAGGACTATTATCAAACATGTGAAGTTTGGAGCAGATCGGACATTGTATGCCTGAATTACTACAACTTCCTGTTTTGTGGCGTTAATCGCATACATTAGCACTTAGCCAAGTGTTGCATGATTTAACATGTTTGGTACTTCATATTGAAATGTGTTTCTGGGAGTGAATTAAAGTGTAAAGCTAATAAAACATGTGAAGTTTCGGACAGGTCGGACATTGTATGTCTGAGTTACAACAACTTCCTGTTTCATGGCGAAACATCAAACTTTGTCAGGCCGCTTCGGACACGCCCTTCAGCGAAAACTCTAGATCTTCGCAATTTAACGTCTCAAAGGCCTTTAGATTAGACTGACCAAATATGATGTTGATCTGATTAAAGCTCTAGGAGTTCGTTAAAGTACAACATCTGGAAATGGAAAAAACTGACAGAGAAAATTCAAAATATCTGACTTCCTGTTGGGTTTACAAATTTTGTATTTTTTTGTAGGTATTGGGCTGTTACATGTGCCTACCGAATTTCTTAACTGTACGTGAAATGTAGCACGAAGGGCGCTTAATTGAAATTTTGTAGGTGGCGCTATCGAGCCATTTTGCCACACTTAATTCTGAAACCCATATCAGATGTAAATTTTCACCACTTCTGACGCGTCTGCAAAGTTTCATGAGTTTTCGAGCACGTTTAGGCCCTCAAAAATGTGATTCATTTCGGAGAAGAAGAAGAATTGACTGAGCGATTACAATAGGGTCCTCACAGCATCAGTGCTCGCGCCCTAATAAATGTAATAAAATGAAATGTGTATTTGCAGGATTCTCCAGAAAAGATCGCCAAACTGAAGGAAAAATATCCAAATCTGGGACAAAAACCAGGCGGTTCTGACTTTCTGATGAAGAGACTACAGAAAGGAGTGAGTAGAGAACGTTCTCTCAACGTTATGCACAAACGTTCTTCCAGTAACGTTAATAGAACGTTCGTTCAGAGTTATCTGGTCTTTAATAACGTTTTCACAACTTAATGGAAACGTTAGCAAAACGTTCTTAGAGCATATTTTTGTCATCTGGGTGAATAATGCATATAAATATCTTCTCTTCTAGCAAAAGTACTTTGACTCAGGCGATTATAACATGGCAAAAGCCAAGATGAAGAGCAAACATGTGTTGGCGGCTGGACCTGAAGAGAAGCTGGTGACCGGAGACCATATTCCCAAACCGCAGGATCTTCCTCAGAGGAAACCCAGCGCACTCGCCAGCAAACTGGCCGGATAAACACACACACACACACATACACACACACACACTCATGGAAACACTCAAACACACACAGAAACGAGTCCTAGCATTTATTCTCGGGGTAGTTGTGGGTTTAAACGAGGGGAACTAAACCTCTAGAGAAGATCCGGACACTGAAGCTGCAGGTCAGATCGGATCTAATGGCAGATTCACTAGTGAGAGAGAGAGAGAGAGAGCTGACGAAATATGACGAAACAAGCAGGGCGCGTCACAAACCAGTCCAGACCAGGCGTGACATGAGACTGAGATAATGCTGAGCAACGTCACCATTACTGGCCAAGAGTCTGGAATCATTATGACTTTTTTATGTTTTTATAAGAGTCTCTTCTGCTCACCAAGGCTGCGTTTATTTGATCAAAAATATAGTAAAACAGTGGAATATTATTCTAATGTAAATCAGCTGTTTTCTATGTGAATATATAGTAAAGTGTAATTTTTTCCAGTGATCAAAGCTGAATTTTCAGCATCATTACTCCAGTCTTCAGTGTCACATGATCCTTCAGAAATCATTCTAATATGATGATTTTATATATTGTGTATATATAATATGCGGATTCAGCATATTTTCGTGATACGCTACTGTTTAAAAGTTTAGGATCAGTAAGATTTTTAAAAGAAATTAATACTTTCATTCATCAAGGATGCATTAATTTGACCAAAAGTGACAGTAAAGACATTTATAATGTTACAAAAGATTCTATTTCAAATAAATGCTGTTCTTTTGAACTTTATATTCATCAAAGAATCCTGAAAAAATAAAATGTATCAGTTTCCACAGAAATCTGAAAGAGACTCTTCCAGAAACATTAAACATCTTCATTATTCCACACTTTTGACCGGTGCTGTGTGTAATTCAGGAGTGGCTCGAGCGATCAGTATCTACTGCATCTGTTTTGTTGAAGTAGTTTGACTGTTTTTAGACTGAACAAGTAAAACCCAGATTTTTCGTGCACTTTTTAGTGGGAAAAAAGCGAGAGAGAAAAAGTATTTTTATTTTTGAAGTGTTTATTTCTCTGGATGATGCTATACTGTTACTGTGATGTATAATTATGTTGGTTTGACAGACTCAACATGCTGATCTACTATTTAAGCTTCTTTTTCTGAGACTAAATTGAGTTTTCTATAACCAAAACTCGGCTCAGACCTTCAGACTGTTCTGACTCACTAAGCTGTGTCTTTTCAGACTGATGTGATCAATCATGTGAGAAGCATTCTAACAATGTGTTCATGCTAGGAATGTCCTTTTAAGTTATTTTAAAGTTTCGAACAATGCCTTGTCAAGTTTACTCATAGTTACTCATACTGTTATGTAAGATTGTGGTCATTTTACCCATCGCTGTTGGACTCCTAGGTTACACACACCTAAACACACACTCACACAGAACACACACACACACACGTTTGTGAGCTGAAAAAGCCAAATCAGATGTTCAGCACTGAAGGAGTGAGAATAACACACACTCCAGCTTTTATAGCTGCTAAAACACTCGACTGAAAGAACGAAGAGTTTAAAATAATATCTGTCTCTCTTTCTTCATGTTCATTTCTTTACAGCTCCGTCCTCCTGTATTCTGAACTTCATCCTCCTTTTTATTTGTATTTTATGTTTAAAGAATGAATCTCACAAAAACATTTCTGGGTAAAATAATACAGTATTGTATTTTCCATAAAGAAAACAACTTATTTTATTATATATATATATTTGCATTGTGGCATTATTTTCATGACGATTAGACGTCTTCCTCCCTGACTGTCATTACCGTGAAAAATTGCTGTAATGCGTGTTTTTGTTTAAATCTGCAAAAAATTAAAGGCGGTTAAAGAAATACTACCATTTAGCCAAACAAAGAACATCAAAAAAGTGTAGATAAAAAGACAACATTATACGTTTTTATATCTATTATTATATCAGAATGCGAGAGAATCAAAAATGTAATTTCATGAAAATAATTTCACAATGCAAAAATAGCTCTTAAATTGAGATTCATTTTCTTTATGAATAATGTATGTGTGTAAAATATTGAAGGGAAGAATTTTATGCTAGTATTTAAAAATAAAATTTTACATTAAGTTAGACTTGAGTCCTCCTTTGCTCACATGATTCGAACGTGTATTTACACGTCAAGCCATTCTAATGTCATATGAATATAGAAGGAAATTTCATTTTACTGAGTCTGAGGTGCACAACGCTATGAACAGAGATGGGCACAAATACATCAAAAAGTATTTAGTTACAAATTACAAATACTTACTCATCAGATGTATTTAAATAAAATACAAAATACTGCTGTGAAAAAAAAATTTATTAATTAAAATACAAGTAATTTGTAATTTGAAAATACAAAAATACAAACAAAATTTACATGCAATGATTTGAAGTGTGAGAGTAGCAGTGGCGTTAGATACACATAAGAGAGAGTTGCTCTCCAAAGCATTCAAAAAGCACTAACAACTATTTAACAGTAGAATTAAAGTAAGAAATTCTACAGAAATTGAATAATCATGTAAAAACACTGCACAGTCCTCATTGTAACAATTAAATATAGAATGATGATCCTTATAAAGACACTAAAGTTATTCAGTCAGGATCAGTGAGTGATTTTGTCTTTTTCTTTTGTTGCTTGATTAACATTAATGACAAACATCAGCAGGTTTATTATGCTGCTGTCACTTTAAGAATGAAGATACTTATGGTTACATTAATTTAAGACACGACCGACTGTGTTTTTCACCTGCAATTAATCAGAATGTTATTTTTTATTACTTGACCTACCCATCCGTGGATTATCTGCAACGGCCGTGGATATAACTGCGATCCGCGCATCACTAGACAGCGCACGTCACTCTTTAGCTAGCAAGTCAGTTCACAAGTTCTAGCCATTTGCGTTGATCTTTTGTCCTATAATGACATTCAGTGAATAATATCTGATAGTATATTTTACTAGGACCTTAAAGCAGAACTTCTTTACCTGCTTCTGACCTTGCTATGCAAAGTAAGAAAGACGTCGGTCACGAGCTTCGCAACCAAAACAGCAGCCGCCTTTTATGGTGCATTCACACGGGCCGTCGGCATTAACGCTTTCCATTTACTTCGAATGGGTGATGTCATGCGTTGCCGAACTGAATTGTGGGTCGCTTTACTCGCGTTGCTTGCAGGCAGAAGTTGAAAATTTCTCAACTTTTCAAGTGACAACGCAAGCGTCAGCCAATCAGATCGCCTTATGCAAATACCCTAGCGCAGATGCTAGCCAACTGCATTCATGCAACACCGGAAAGTAATGTGATTGGCTGTTGTCACTATGACAGTCACGTCAGCACCAAGCTTCAGACACGCCCTCCATCAAGCGTTGACGCCGATGCCCCATGTGAATGCACCGTTACAGTTCCTCCTGAACCAAAACAATGAGCTTATGCTGCGCTCATGCCATAACTACCGTAATTAAGAGATGGCAACCCGTGACGTTACACTAGGAGTGGTCCGTGACTCGAATTTATGCGTTTCAATGGCAACACTATCAACGCCTGAAATGAATCTGCAGCAGTCAGATGGTACAGATCAGAGCTCTTTAAGTTGTTTATGTTCATTATTATTGTAATGTTATGTGCTTTGAGCCATGAGGTATGCCATGAGCCTGTTGTGCGCGTTCATGTGTTTTGGAGAAGGCATGGCTTTCTGAAGAGAGGGTGGGATCTCATGCTTTCAAAGCTAGCTCACTATTGCTAGCCTCTCCGAAAACGACCTACCCTACCTTTAAGCCTGGTGATTAAAGTTATTGTATGCGAGAATAAAATAATATATTTAAATGTATTTCAAGTATTTGAAATACAAACTACTCTCTCTCAAAGTATTTAATTACAAATTACATTTGATTTTTTCTTTGTTAAGGAAAATACAAATTACAAAACACTCAAAAGTAATTAAATACGTATTTTAAATACATTTAATTAAAATACTGCCCATCTCTGACTATGAACAATAAATATTTAAAGAGCCAGTATCCACCATGGATTGTAAGTGTTTCGTAGTGTAACAAAAATGTTATTTTTGTTTACTTAAAATATTTTAAACATCACCGAAATATGTGTCTTTAAGATCTCGCTATGCCATACCTTTATAGTTAAGTCATAAAATAGCCTACTTTTTTCCTTAAGTAGATTGTAGAAAGCATATACATTTGTATTTTTTTTTTTTTATTTATTTATTTTTTTTAGTAAATGTCCGATGGTTTCTCTAGATAAGACTCTTATTCCTCGTCTGGGATCATGTAGAGCTCTTTGAAGCTGCACTGAAACTGACATTTGGACCTTCAACCTGTTGAACCCCAGTGAAGTCCACTATATGGAGAAAAATCCTGGAATGTTTTCCTTAATTTCTTTTCAACTGAAGAAAGAAAGACATGAACATCTTGGATGACATGGGGGTGAGGAAATTATCAGGAAATTTTTATTTGAAAGTGGACTAATCCTTTTAAATACTTAAGCTACAACGTTATTTTCTAAATCAGCTATATGAATTCGAGCTGAAATATTTAATTGAACTATTTCATGTTAAATAGTGAATGTTTTATGATTAACAGAGACTAATAACTGAGATCAACGTAAATAATATAAAAAGTACAAATGAAAAAGTGTGTATATACTGGTTTTGAGCTGTTCTGTTGAGTGTAAGCGGATGTGTAGGTGACTGACGGTGAGTCAGAGGGTCAAAGGTTCATCAGGGTGTGTAGGATCAGGCTTTCATACTGACTAATCACCACAGCTCACTTTCCTCCCTGTATTTGACTGAATCAGTTTGCATTAGGCCTGTATTTCACTCATCTGAGCTGAAATTATATAAAGAATTTACCCAGAATCAGCCTTAAATAATAATAATAATATTAAAAAATCCAACAACATTTCAAACGAGAACATTTCTGACCTTTATGTGAAAAAATTCATTCAGCTATATCAAAATAATTCAGAAAACATACAAAGAATGTCCAAGTATTTTCTGGAAAGACCATATATGGTCTTAGCGGTTCCGGAAAGAGAAATTCCGCAAACGCTTTCCTCCACGTCACGGCGCTGGGGGTATAAAGGCGTCTACATTTTTTTCTACTTCCGCTTCACTCACACAAGAGTGTCGACCATACGAGCATTATCACCTTCTGCGCTTCAACCTTCACAATTTGAAACTTTAATCTTAATCGTTCAGGTCGTATTTAAGTTTTATCTATCACTTTCTTTCGTGTAGTTACTGTTTATAAGCGAATATGACTCTTAGTTTGGGAATTAGGCGGACGGCTGCGGTGAGTTTCTTCGCTCAGGGCGCGCACACGCTCGTGCCCGGGCCCGCACTGAAAACGCGAACAGAGGACGAGCTGGACGGGTGCGCGGACGAAATGGATGCCGCTCTAAAGCCGTTAAGACCCGGAACAAACGGGCTGAAAGGACTACAGCTAGACGGGCGCTTCGTGTCGGCGGCGGACGGCTCTCTACCGACCACTCCGGACGCGCAGGAGCTCGGTTCCGCCGAACTGGACCGTGATACTCGACAACTTTTGTTGGATTTCTATCGCACACACACAGGAATGTGTTCGCCAGAGCAGAAACATAACCACGCGTTACCGACAATGAGGCGAGTCGTTGGAGATATTCTCGAAAAGCACCAGATCACATACAAAGGTAAAACGCGCGCATGCGCGCTCCCTGTTTGACTTTTAAAAGTATTTACTTTAATAGTATAAAATAAATTATAAAGCATCAAATAAATATAAAAAGAATACAATGTATTACCAAAAGGTTCCCTAAAAATGAGCTTTAAGAGATCTAAAAACCGGTTATGCATGTCTGATCTCAGGGTAAACAGGTCATGTGATGTCAGTTAGGCTAATTATAAGCTGTATTTATTCATTTTCTGTTCAGTGTGGTTACATTCATTTGTAGTATTTCTGATCGTGTTTGGGTTTTTTTTTTTTTTTTTTTTGGTTGGTTGGTTAAACTTATTTATTTGGGTTTTGTTGTTTCTATTATCTAGTTATTTGAACGTAAATATTTTTGTTTCTCGGTAGTTGGTGGTTTTTTTTTTCTCGGTAGGGTTTTTTTTTTATCTGGTCAAACCGCAGAATTCGTCAGTAGCCTACGAATTCTCGGAACTGCAGTTCCGCTTATCAGCTGCTTTCAACACTGTGTGTGTGTGTGTGTGTGTGTGTGTGTGTGTGTGTGTGTGTGTGTGTGTGTGGGGGTGTCACTTACGTCAAAACAGCGGTTTGGCTTGCGAAAACACTTCAAAATTGCAAAATTATCGATTTTAACACATCACTTTAGAAATGTGCAGCATATAAGTGCGATATTGTCTGAAATCGGCATTTTGTTAATGCAGCCAATGGTCAGAGCCGATTGTGCTGTCAATCAAAAGGAGGCGGGGCAGGCGGAATTAAATATCATATTGGCATCACAAACTTGTGCATCTTTGTAGTCCCAACAGAATCAGAAAGATTTATGTAGTTGTAGTTTATTACTGTATCTATTCTGATTACTTTGGGCTTGTGTATCATATAAACATCATAAAGTGCAATAAACATTACTTTACACCAGAGTTTCCCAAAGTTCTCAAGTTCATATGATCTGATCTGAGTTCAGTTGTTCACACTGGGATGTTTTATATTTTCTTCTCCAGGAATGTTGCAGCGTATGCATCTGGACTCTCAGCCGGACACGATGGACTTCATCAGCTGCATAGCAAAGACCATGTTCAAAGACGGCAGCACTAACTGGGGCAGAATCACGAGTCTGGTGGCGTTCGGAGCCGTGGTTTGCTCGCAGCTGAAGGAGGCGCAGCGGGAGCGGTGCATCGAGACGGTGGCGGAGCAGATCTCCTCCTATCTGATCTCAGAGCAGCACAACTGGCTCCTGCGCAACAATGGCTGGGTGAGTCGAGCTGCTGGACTGAAAGGAAAATCTCTAAATGGGAACGGCTTGTGTTTCCTTCCCTGCATAATTCAGCGCGGCACACGTGACGTGTTGAGTTCATTCAGCAGAAGTGAAACTGAGCTGTCTCTGTGAGATATCAGACATTAAATGTTTTTCCTCTGTATCTCTGCAGCAAGGGTTCGTGGAGTTCTTCCGGGTGGAGGATGTGGAGTCTGTCGTTCGTAACACTCTCATGGCGGTTGTGGGATGTGCGGGGATCGGAGCCGGTCTGGCCTTCCTGATGCGATGAAACCAGATTGGTCACACAGGCAATAGTTGACCCGTCCCGGCGGACGCTCGCGCGTTAGTGTCCACTAGAGTGAGACTCCTACTGGACTTGGCTTTGAGCCCGGACACGTGCCCCCGCCACACGATTGTGCTCTTCGTAAGATCGAAATTAGCATGAATCTAGCTTTTCAGATTTATTTTTATAATAAAACAGACTGGGAAGAATGTTTGGTGTCTGCATCATTTGATATACATGTGTGACTGTTTCTCTCATTTGTAAGTGTGTGAATAAATTATGAATGTTTGCTTCTCTACAAACGTGTTCTGCAGCTCTATCAAAAAGGCCTTCCTGATTGTGGGGTAAGATGAGCCAGCTTCTGCTGAGCCTGACCTTTAGGTAAAGAGAAACGAGAGAGATCATGTTTCATAGCCTCTGTCAACCTGAAAGTGAAAGAACTTCTTTAATGTCTCTTATAGCTTGTGAAAATGCTTTCATTTCATTTGTGGGAATGAATCCTCAAACTCTAACCAAATCTGGTCATTTATTGTCCAGCCATAGTAATGAGATGATGATAATATAGTGCTGAACATGTTCAAGTTAGCTTTATTTCTATAGTGCTTTATAACCAGCTTCACAGTAATAAATAAAATGACAGAATCGACTCAAACTTCATCAAATATGAGACGTTCAGATTCAGCTGTGAAGTCAATCATGCAGTCAAGTCAATAATCCTGAATATGTAGTGTGTCCCTGAAGAGAAAACACTTGATCTGATGAAGAACATTTAGTTTTAACGCTGACTTTAGTGTCCAAAAACATCTTGGGATCTGAGATGATTGTGTCTGCATGTATCCTGGCCTAACAAAAGTGTATTCTAAGAATGTTTCATTAAGTTATGTAACGTTATTCTGGAATGTTCAAAACATCCAAATATTAAGTGTTTTAAACATTTTTTTTTTTTTCTTGGTTATACAAACATGTGAACGTTGCTAGATTTGTCCCTAAACTTTTGAAAAATGTCTCAATAGGGGTGGGGAAGTCACTAAATGTGACAAAATCCCTAAATAAGCAACACTGAATGGGTGTGTCAGTCCTAAATTTAGGACTCAGAGTATTTCACAAAGCATTTTAGCACTAAAACTCACTCTTAAATCTGTGAAATGTTAGGAGTAGTCAAGAGGACTCCTAAATCACTAAGACCAAATCACAAACAATCCTAAAATGGTTGTTGCCGGCAATCTGCCTCAGCAGTCCGCCCAAAGACACTGAACACTATTGAGAAAACAGTGATAGAGCCTTGAACTTTTTCTTCATAAATGCAATAAATATTTAGATTTATAGATTTGAATCAACGATAAAACATCAAAAATCTTTAATACATAAATAATGTCCGATTACCTGTAGCAGTTGTTCACACTTACAAATCATCAAATAGAGTAAAAAAAATATGCGTATTTGGCGTGCTGTCCAATGGGATCAAGAACTCGGAGCTTGGAATTAAGCCCAAACCCAGAGTTCTTCCTCGTATCCCAGCCGAGAGTGAGGAACGGCGAAGGGATGCAGAAAACTGTCGAGGTTGTCTGTATATACCTCTTCTCGAAATGATTAGATAGACCGTTTGAACGTGCTCCTCCCGAACTTTGTTTATAAAGCATCATTTGTCGCTTGAATTCTGCAATCTCTCGAGACGCAGACGTGTACGAGGCTGACAATTAACTGAACGTATACTTGTTTAATTAGTGACACTTAGCGTACATTTTAAAATCTTTATTTGAATATGGCAACATGATACCTCATTCTACAATATTTCTATGATTAAATCGCTGACAGAGACTCCTCCCATCAGCCAATCACTGTGGTCATAGTAAGCGTGATGACATCATCCATAGCAACGAGGTCAGCCCCGCCCTTTTTCTTAGCTTAAGACTTCAGTCTATTCCTTAGTAGAAGTTTGTCTCAGCAGATTTGTGAATAGGTTTTAACAGAAAACTCTCAACTAAGAACTTTTACTGCCATTTAGGAGAACTCTTAGTGGTAAGATCAAATGTTTTGTGAATTTGGCCCCTGATAACTGTGAACGAACGTTCTATTAATGTTACTGTAAGAACGTTTGTTCATAACCTTGAGAGAACATTCCCAGTACACTGATCCTTCTAATGATTATTCTAAGAATAATGGTCAAAAATTATTTCCTCCCAAGAACAGTTATGTATAATATTCCAAGAATTTAGTTTTAAGAACATTTTCTATTAACATTTTAAGAACATTTATCTAAAACAAACAAACATCATATGGATGTTCCACGAACATTATTGTCACAATGTTTTCTGATAACATTACAAAAACATTCAGCAAATATATTAATAATAATCATAAGGACGTTCTGAGAATGTTTCTTCTCAACAAGAGCGTGTCAAAGATTAATAATGTTATAAAAAGTTTCCATAAACATGACTTTAAGAATGTTTTGTCCCAACATTTACATAACCTTTAAGAAACGTTATGGGAACGTCCCCTGTTAGCTGGGATGTTTGTGTAGTTTTAGTTGTGTGAGTGTGTGAGAGTGTGTGCGCGTGTGTGTAAGTGTGTGTGTGTGTGTTTATCTCATCATCTGTCAACCAGAGATGCAGAAAGCAACACATCAAACGAAATGTGTGTATGAGCGTTCTATATTTGCTGACTTGCACACTGAACCATATGACAGAAACCACACACACACACACACACACACGACTGAGATGATAAATGTCACACTTTTGCTCTGCGGTTTGTGCTGCACCAGAATCAACACACACACACACACACACACACACACAACAGCAGCTCTGCACAACACACTCACAATTTATAAAGACCTGCAAAATAAGATGCAAACTGTTGGAAAGGAAATCTCATTTATTCCTCATAAATATATATACAGTGGGTACGGAAAGTATTCAGACCCCCTTAAATTTTTCACTCTTTGTTATATTGCAGCCATTTGCTAAAATCATTTAAGTTCATTTTTTTCCTCATTAATGTACACACAGCACCCCATATTGACAGAAAAACACAGAATTGTTGACATTTTTGCAGATTTATTAAAAAAGAAAAACTGAAATATCACATGGTCCTAAGTATTCAGACCCTTTGCTGTGACACTCATATATTTAACTCAGGTGCTGTCCATTTCTTCTGATCATCCTTGAGATGGTTCTGCACCTTCATTTGAGTCCAGCTGTGTTTGATTATACTGATTGGACTTGATTAGGAAAGCCACACACCTGTCTATATAAGACCTTACAGCTCACAGTGCATGTCAGAGCAAATGAGAATCATGAGGTCAAAGGAACTGCCTGAAGAGCTCAGAGACAGAATTGTGGCAAGGCACAGATCTGGCCAAGGTTACAAAAAAAATTCTGCTGCACTTAAGGTTCCTAAGAGCACAGTGGCCTCCATAATCCTTAAATGGAAGACGTTTGGGATGACCAGAACCCTTCCTAGAGCTGGCCGTCCGGCCAAACTGAGCTATCGGGGGAGAAGAGCCTTGGTGAGAGAGGTAAAGAAGAACCCAAAGATCACTGTGGCTGAGCTCCAGAGATGCAGTCGGGAGATGGGAGAAAGTTGTAGAAAGTCAACCATCACTGCAGCCCTCCACCAGTCGGGGCTTTATGGCAGAGTGGCCCGACGGAAGCCTCTCCTCAGTGCAAGACACATGAAAAAACACCTGAAGGACTCCAAGATGGTGAGAAATAAGATTCTCTGGTCTGATGAGACCAAGATAGAACTTTTTGGCCTTAATTCTAAGCGGTATGTGTGGAGAAAACCAGGCACTGCTCATCACCTGTCCAATACAGTCCCAACAGTGAAGCATGGTGGTGGCAGCATCATGCTGTGGGGGTGTTTTTCAGCTGCAGGGACAGGACGACTGGTTGCAATCGAGGGAAAGATGAATGCGGCCAAGTACAGGGATATCCTGGACGAAAACCTTCTCCAGAGTGCTCAGGACCTCAGACTGGGCCGAAGGTTTACCTTCCAACAAGACAATGACCCTAAGCACACAGCTAAAATAACGAAGGAGTGGCTTCACAACAACTCTGTGACTGTTCTTGAATGGCCCAGCCAGAGCCCTGACTTAAACCCAATTGAGCATCTCTGGAGAGACCTAAAAATGGCTGTCCACCAACGTTTACCATCCAACCTGACAGAACTGGAGAGGATCTGCAAGGAGGAATGGCAGAGGATCCCCAAATCCAGGTGTGAAAAACTTGTTGCATCTTTCCCAAAAAGACTCATGGCTGTATTAGATCAAAAGGGTGCTTCTACTAAATACTGAGCAAAGGGTCTGAATACTTAGGACCATGTGATATTTCAGTTTTTCTTTTTTAATAAATCTGCAAAAATGTCAACAATTCTGTGTTTTTCTGTCAATATGGGGTGCTGTGTGTACATTAATGAGGAAAAAAAATGAACTTAAATGATTTTAGCAAATGGCTGCAATATAACAAAGAGTGAAAAATTTAAGGGGGTCTGAATACTTTCCGTACCCACTGTATATAATTTTAATTGCTTCCATCCATTTTCCAAACCTCTTATAGTAATAATAATAATAACCTTTATTTTCTATAGTGCCTTTAAATGTACATCTCAAAGTGCTTTACAGAAACAAATAAAACAACAAAGATACATCACACAATATAAAGTTGTAGGCTGGAGTTCCCAGTGTCTCGGATACTGAAATACCCTGGAGAGATGACGGTCCATGACAGGTATGACACACACACCTACAGGAAAACTTTAATTCTCCAGTTCACCTGTCCTGTATGTGTTTGGATTGAGGGGGAAATCCAGAGGAAACCACCGTCAGCATGGAGAACAAACAAAATCCACACAATACTGACATACGGGATTATACATGCTGTTGATTTTTGTTTTTGTTTTTGTAATTACTGCATCAGGAATTTGTTTTTTTTTTTGTTTTTTTCAAACAAATAAATAATTTATTTCAAATGTACTTTTTGCAAGTAAATTACTGTATGTAAAGATATAGAAAAAATGAGCTTATTATGGTTATTTTGAGACATATACGAAGTGTTTTGTCGGTCAGAGTGAGTTTTGGAGGTGAGATTCATGTTGGTAATGCAGACTGTGTGAGAGTTTTGGAAGAGTGGTTTCAGTATTGACCGATGCTTGAAAAAAACTAATACAAAAGCAAGAAACTGTCTTCTGGGTGAGAAACACACTCATCTGCTCCATCAGCGTGTGTTTCACTGCAGATCTCTGACACCATCAACATTTCTGAGAAAACTCTGTGTGTGTGTGTGTGTGTGTGTGTGTGTGTGTGTGTGTGTGTGTGTGTGTGTGACCAGATAGTCAAAGCATTTCCTCGAGTACGGACAGCAGCACAAACATCATATACAGAATAACTGCATTAGTCTGTCAGTCTCTCTCTCTCTCTCTCTCTCGCTCTCTTTCTCTTTCTGTCTGTTTCTGCGGCTTAACTTCAGATCAAACAGATGAAAACAGGAAGTAGCTCATCCATGAACACGCCGCCCTTCCCCCCGCAGCACGGCTTATATAACCTGTTTGCTCTCGCGTTTCTTTCTTTACTCAAGTCGTTTGTTTAGTTTTATCTGTCAATAACTATATCCGCTGGGATACACCCAGATGTAAGGATGTTTTTAGTGCTGAAACTAAAGTCATTTACATTTCGGAAAAGTTCTACTTAGAGGTGAAATAATAGAAATCACCAGCAGTCTCTTATAGCTGATTAAATCACCGTACATTAAGACAATTATTTGGTATTATTTTGTAAGTTTAATATGCAAATGAGGCATTAAATAATTAAATATGCACTAATTTGCATACTTTTCCAGAACAGAAATCAGAACACTGGATACATTCATGTTTGATTTTGTTGACATTTAGAGTAAAGGGTTTTTCCAGAGGAGATTTTGGATTTCTCTGTTTATCACTCCATAAATCAGCAGT
Source organism: Ctenopharyngodon idella (assembly GCF_019924925.1). Taxonomy (NCBI): domain Eukaryota; kingdom Metazoa; phylum Chordata; class Actinopteri; order Cypriniformes; family Xenocyprididae; genus Ctenopharyngodon; species Ctenopharyngodon idella. The sequence continues at coordinate 19,334,468 of NC_067238.1, read as the reverse complement.
CAACAGTCATGTTTAGGAGTAAAATGTTGTATAAATCAGGTGAATGATATATGAACAACCCTTCAGAATATAGATATGAATAAAACTGCTGAAGTGGAGATTTCTGACTCAAACTCTCCGCCTTTACAGATGAAGTGCAATAAAACTAACATCTAAATGTGTATTTTCGAAGTTTTCTGCCCACATGTCTCTTCTCGCTCATGCAGTCAGACTTTACACCCACTTTTAACCACAGTAACTTCAGTGTGAAGACGCATGTGTTTGGAATTTTAACCAGTTTTAGCCACTAAGAGAAACTCCAGCTGTACAGATCAGTCTGCACACGCACATTGGGAATCATGGGTAATGAATGAGGTGATGTGAAGTTTCCAGAGCTGCTGTTACTGCTGTTAAATGTCTGAGTGACATATCGCACACATGCCTTCACTTCCTGCTGCTCTCTGATTGGCTGTGACTGTTCTGCCTTCCCCTAGCAACACGAACTTTAAATGGCAAAAACAAAACAGAAGTTTCCCAGAAGTCAGCTGATAAAGGTCGAGTGTGTGTGTGGGTGTGTGGGTGTGTGTGTGTGTGGGTGTGTGTGTGTATACGAGAACTTTATTGTAAAATGCTACCAAAAGATCTTTCCAAAAGTGAATAAATGATTGGAAGTGAGTGAGTTCTGCTGCCTGAATCTGTAGATGAATGATGAAAACAGTTAATATTGAGTTTAATGCAGATTCAGATGTCAATAATGTTCAAATGAGGCTGTCAAGCCAACATTCAGTGTTTGTTCAACTTTTTTTTTCTTGTTAATAATGACACTTGGGGGTTATTATATGAATTTCTTTAAATTTCAATTCATTTTACTTCCTTTTATACTTCCTTAATTTCAAACTCAGCAAATTCAGGAACTGAATTCTGTTTAAAAGGCATCTTGTGAATGGCGCACCGGCCTGCAGTGACCTTACGGTTTATTTTACACTCGACGTGTCAGTTTACCTGTTAACCGTTCCTTATCTCACATCATCCCAGGCTAATTCACAGACATCTGATGACATTTATGTTGTGTGTGTGAGAGTGTGTTTTGCAGTTAAAGAGTTTAGTGCGCCCAAAAATCATTCGGTCACCAACTCATGAACACAAAAGAAGATATTCTGAAAAATGTCTCAGTGTTTTTGGTTTATACAGTGAAACTCAATGAGCTCCAGTGTAATTTGTAAGTCAGTGTTCTTCAGAAAATCTTCTTTTGTGTTGCGCAGAAGAACGACAGTCGTACAGTCCCAGTAGCCGCGTTTCCATTACAGATTTGCGCAAAAATATTTTCTAAAAGTCGATAAAAAACTATTGCGAAATGACGGCGTTTCTCTTGATTTTATGCAACTTAAACTTAATTTTTCCTCTTGCGGTAAATCATTCCAAAAATCAAGCCACTGCGCTGGCCATTATTGTTAATCAAAGGAGATAGGCGTGTTATCCAAGCATTAATGGCAAGGAAAGCCCCTTAAACTTTTTTGCGACGTATGGGAGTTTTTGCGAAGTTGATGTGTTTCCATTGGGTTTCAATTCGCAATTTCAATTTGTGCAATTTGAACGGTAATGGAAACACAGATAGTGACAGACAGGGTTATTATCCTATTAAAACATTTCTGTTAATAAAGTTGAAATAAAACAAAATATAAATTAAACTAAATGAAAATGATAAATGTTGCCTTGGCAATAAACTGAAATAAGTTTAAGTTGAAGCACTAAAATTTTTAACTGGAAATAAATAAAAACTAAAACTGAAATAAAAATAAATAAAAAACGAATGTAACGAAATTACTAAAAATAAGCATGAAAAATAAAAATAATTCAAAACTATTCAAAAATAAAAATAAAACTAAAACGCCAGTGGTGAGACACAGGAAGTGAAATCAGGAGTGTGACCTGATGACCCACATTCACATAAGCGTCAGACGGGCAGAAAGACACGAAAGGAAAAGCCCCAAGAGGAACCAGAGCCCGTCTTCCTCTGACAATGAATCGTCATTTCAGAAATCATGCCTTTATTGAATAAAAAATAGTTTGTGCATAATGCATTCATCACAGGGTCGGGGATCGAGTGACCTCGAAACATGGAAAAACAGCAAAAAATAAAGGGTTAATTTTAGTTATGTTAATTGTGTAGATGCTTAAAAATATTTAGACCTACTTAAATTGTGTATAAAATTTCCATCCATTTCGATTACACAGTTTTAACATAAACATTCATTCATTCATTCATTTTATTTATAAAGCACTTTACAACTGCACATGCAGACCAAAGTGCTGCACAATCAACATACAACCTCATACAATACCATAAATCATAGAACAAGATAACCCAAAAAGGGGGTCAACTAAAACACACACATATAGCCCAACTCTTTGAAGACTAACGACAAGAAGTAGTTTTTAACACCAGCTTTGAATGTGTTTATTGATGTGACCGCTCTAATTTTATGCGGCAGACTCTTCCAAAGCCTCGACTCGCGACAGCAAAGGCCTGATCCCCTTTAAAGGGTTAGTTCACCCAAAAATGAAATGTCTGTCATTATTTACTCGCCCTCATGTCGTTCCACACCTGTAAGACCTTCGTTCATCTTCAGAACACAAATTAACATTTTTTTGATGAAATCTGAGAGGTATATGACTCGTCCATAGACAGCAATATAATCAACACTATCAAGGTCCAGAAAGGCACTAAAGACATCTTTAAAACAGTCATGTGACTGCAGTGGTTCAACCTTAATGTTATGAAGAGATGAGAATACTTTTTGTGTGCAAAAACAAAACAAAAATAACCACTTTATTCAGCAATCTCTTCTCTTCCCTGTCATTATCTTACGCAGGTGATGCAGTAACACAGTGAAGCTTCTCGAACGCCGGCTCAGTATTGGCCAAAGCTGGTCATGTGATCAGCACGACGCATGTGTGTGATGCTGACGCAGGACCGGCCAATAATGAGTCGGCGTTCTGACGGAGAACCTGGAAGTGCTGGACGTAAACAACGTATGAGAATGACACAGAAGAGAAGAGATTGTTGAATAAAGTCGTTATTTTTGTTTTGTTTTTGCGCACAAAAAGTATTCTCGTCTCTTCATAACATTAAGGTTGAACCACTGCAGTCACATGACTGTTTTAACGATGTCTTTAGTACCTTTCTGGATCTTGAAAGTGTTGATTATATTGCTGTCTATGGATGAGTCATATACCTCTCGGATTTCATCAAAAATATCCTAATTTGTGTTCTGAAGATGAAGGAAGGTCTTACAGGTGTGGAACGACATGAGAGTGAGTAATAAATGACAGAATTTTCATTTTTGGGTGAACTAACCCTTTACAGACCTAGATGTTTGGCGAAAAGTTAACTGAACCAAATTGCGAGCCTTCCAGCTGTCAACCTCATCCAGACATGTCAAAAGTTTGTTAGAAACACAGTTTGTGTACTGTCCGCTTTTGATTTTTAATGTCATTTTTAGGAACGAATGAGGTTCTAGATAAATTTCAATGTGGTTTTAGGGTGGCTCACAGCACTTTTAAATGTTGTAGATGATCTTCGTATTATCAGCGATTCACGTAATTCAGCAGCCCTGATTTTATTGGAGTGCAGCATTTGATACAACAGACCATGTGATTCTCATAAAGCATTTCTCTTATATAGTTGGGATCCATGGGACGGTTTTAAAGTGGTTCAATTCTTATCTTGCGAACAGATCATTTTCAGGGACGTTTGATCATTTTATTTCATCTACACCACCTATTTCCTGTGGGGTTCCCCAGGGTTCTGTTATTGGCCCTATTTTATTTTCTTCTTATATGCTGCCTCTAGGCCTGTTTTTCTCTTAAAGTTATGAAAAAACGTTCTTCCAGTTCAAAGTTATCTGGTCTTTAATAAACGCAAGCGTAAAAACATTATTTATACATCATTCATGGAGTGTTTTTCCTGAAACATTTCAATTGGATTTTGTCTAAATTTTTTGTAAATGTTTCAGAACATTCAGAGTACATTCAAAAGTAAACATTTTTAAAACATTTTAAAAACTGGACATTATGAACTTTCAGAGAACATTCAGAAATAACATTTTCATAACATTCATGAACATGGTTAAAATATGACTAGCTGTGGAACAAGCAATATTCATTTAGTTAAAATGTATGAGATTTATTGATGATAAATATATAAACCTGGTTATTGTGTATTTAAAACACATTCAATTTATTAGTACATATATGAACGTCTGACAAATATTCATCACATGAAGTTTATTAGTTTGTTTATGTTAAAACTGTGTGATTCAAATGTATGGAAATTTTATATGCAATTCAAATACATCAATCTTAAATTTAGGCCTTTTTCCCTTGAGAGGATTCGGCAGAATGCCAACAGGAAGAGAAAAAGCACCTACACACCCGAGTATTTCCATATTTAACCATAACTCGAACTAGCCCTGGTCTTAACCGTTTGGTGTTTTCGGGGACTTTCCATACGTATCATTAGTCTTTACGCTCAGCCGTGCTCGAACCTACCCGAACTCTATTAAACTCTACTAAAATACAGCTTTGATCTTTTTTTAAATTCATAGACATTATTTTAGAGCCAGGTTTTGATATCTTAAATAATGTGCTCAGCTGATTCTGTGACAGTCCCACACCCATCAAGACTCACACCCCATAAACATAAACTGCTGCCATGGTAACGGAGGGACATAAAGAACTGATGTCAGAGATCATGCTGACCCAGATGTTTCATAACAGATCAACCGCGTTTCACTCATGGAACATTTGAATTATGTTCCTATAGTAATAACAATTGTTGTACGCAGTGTGACGTGAATCAGTGTTATTTTAGTATCATTGTCAAGTCAAGTCACCCTTTATTTATAAAGCGCTTTTAACAATGCAGATTGTGTCAAAGCAGCTTTACAGTGATAACAGGAACATAATTTTGGCTGTACAGCAGCTCTAGAAGAAAATAGTGTCATTGTCCAGCTTAAGTAAGTTCAGTGTTGATTCATTCCATTGTGAAAATCATTAATTTAGTTCATTTATCTATACAGCAGCTCTGGAGAAAACAGTGATGTCATCGTCCAGCTCAGTTCAGTTCACATACAATAGAGTGAATGCAGGCAGATCAGTAATATTGTTGAATATTAAGTGTCCCCGACTAGTCAAGTCAAGTCAAGTCACCTTTATTTATATAGCGCTTTTTACAATGTAGATTGTGTCAAAGCAGCTTTACATTGATAACTGGTACATTGTTAGGCTGCACAGCAGCTCTTAAAGAATAGTGTCAATGCAGGCAGATCAAAGCACTGTTGAATATCAAATGTCAAGTCAAATGTCAAGTGTCCCCAACTAAGCAAGCCAGAGGCGACAGCGGCAAGGAACCCAAACTCCATCAGGTGACATCAGGTGGCAGACAAGTGGCAAATAGGTGTTTAAATGGAGAAAAAAACCTTGGGAGAAACCAGGCTTAGTCGGGGTGCCAGTTCTCCTCTGGCCAACAGTGCTTTGTTACGATTCAGGTTGCTATCATAAGTCCGACAGGATCGCAACATTCAAAATATTTATTCCAGTTCCATCCAATTGAGGATCATATTCATCACGGTTGTTGAGGAACTGTGTCGTGGCTGTCGTGTCGATGAGGCCTTCACAGGGGATGATCTAGTTGACTCAATCTCTGCTGATACTTCAGGGCTGCGTTGTGGTCGTGTCAAGGCGCAGGTCCTTGGTCTCACCTGGATACGGCCCGGATCCGGTTGACTACGGTGAACCTCGGGATAACCAGAAAGACTAATATTAGCGTAGATGCCATTCTTCTTCTGATGTAACGAGTACATCAGGTGTTATAGGAAGTGTTCCCGGTTCCGGCTGACCTAATTTATGCAGCCTAATAATCCTTTAAAGGATTTGAAAATATAAATTGGTAATGTGTTATGTGTATGCCAGGTTAAAGAGATGCGTTTTTAGTCTAGATTTAAACTGACAGAGTGTGTCTGCTTCCCGAACAATGCTAGGAAGATTGTTCCAGAGTTTAGGTGCCAAATAGGAGAAGGATCTACAGCCTGCAGTTGATTTTGATATTCTAGGTATTACCAGCTGGCCTGAATTCTGAGATCGCAATAGACGTGAAGGACTATAATGAATTAGGAGCTCGCTCAGGTACTGGGGAGCTAAACCATTTAGTGCTTTGTAGGTAATTAGCAAGATTTTAAAATCCATACAATGTTTAACAGGAAGCCAATGCAGTGTTGACAGAACTGGGCTAATATGGTCATAAATAAGCCAGAAGCGACAGGACATTTTACTTAAACATTAAATAAAATTAAAAATTTTCAGTTTGACTTAATTGTTATTTATAATTATTGATACTTAAAAAATTTGCTTTACTTACATTTTTTTTTTTAGATAATCGGTGTCTACAAAAATGTTGAGTAGTCTGAACTTATCAGGGTTTACAGTGTGTGTGTATCTGCAGTTCTGTGTGTGTGTGTGTTCGTGTGTGTGTGTGTGTGTGTGTGTGTGTGTGTGTGTGTGTGTGTGTGTTCGTGCTCTTTGGGCCCTAGAGAGATAAGACATACTTAGTCACTTATCTGCATGTTATATGGAACTCTTCTACTTCCAGTTCACTTGCCTGTTTAGCCTGTTCCTGCACATACTGTTCACTAAATTACCTGTAACTGAGTTACACCTATTCTCGTCTATTGAGTCTGGTAGATCCTCACAAGCATTGTAGCATTTTGTGCTATATAAAATAAAAAATGTGCAAGCAATCGTATGGGAAACACTAAAACATGCTAGCAATTTGATAATCTGTGTTAGAAAGAGACTGGCAACGCTCATACATGCTAGCATTGTTCTAATTCATGCTAGACAAGCTAGCAGCATGCTAATTCATGATAGAAACATGCTAGCGATACATTTTGTGCTATATAAAATAAAAACGTGCAAGCAATCGTGTGAGAAACACTAAAACATGTTAGCAATTTGATAATTTATGCTAGAAAGAGACTGGCAAGATGCTCATACATGCTAGCATTTTGCTTATTCATGTTATAAACATACTAGCAATCTGCTAAATCATGTTAGCAGCATGTTAAAACATGCTAACAATGTGCAAATTCATGCTAGTATCATTCTAGCAACGTGGTAAATCATGCAACATGCTAGCATTGTTCTAATTCACGCTAGACACAGGCTAGCAGCATGCTAATTCATGATAGAAACATGCTAGCGATACATTTTGTGCTATATAAAATAAAAACGTGCAAGCAATCGTGTGAGAAACACTAAAACATGCTAGCAATTTGATAATCTATGCTAGAAAGAGACTGGCAAGATGCTCATACATGCTAGCATTTTGCTTATTCATGTTATAAACATGCTAGCAATCTGATAAATCATGTTACCTGCATGTTAAAACATGCTAACAATGTGCAAATTCATGATTCATGATTCTTGATTGGCCTGAAAGCGCATGGGCTTTAAACTTCAAGTTTCAAAGCTACATAAAACTACTTCAAACTGAATGTTAATTTACGGAGCCCGGACATGACATGCAGGAAGAAAATATTAGGCTAAATCATGCACACGATTTACTATTTCGTTCCCTCGATTTTTTTTCTTGCATGTCATGTGCAGGGCTCCGTATTAATTAAAAGTAGCATTTGTTTTTTTTAACTCTTTTCACACCATTGATGGAATCAATGGCTTTCCATGTTTTCACTGTTATATGGTACGGGGCGCTGTTACGCATCTTCTCAAGGAGTACAGAATCTCTGGATCAAAACACAGGTGAAGAAGCAGAAACAAGCGATAGAAGCGTTGCTGACACACGTCAATTATTAACATGACCATCAAACATTAAACTAATCAAAACTGCCTGTCGTTACTGAATGAAATGTTGAACCCATGAAGAGGAAACGACTGAGAAGCTTTGGAGGTGTTGATGGACTCGTTTTACTCCATCTGTGCTCTGATCGTCCCATCCGGATGAAGTCTTTGACAGATCTCAGATTTTTTTAATAAAATGTTGCTTTTTTTATGACACTTACCCACATTCAAGTGTTGGTAAAAAAAGAATGCATGAAGCTAGAATAAAATTTGTTTAAAAGCAGAGGCTCTGTTCTTTCGTTTGATATATTGCATGTTCAGATATTCATACAACAAAATATTCTAGGGGCCATGAAAGTTTATGAAAATGATCAAAACTGCTGGTGCTGACTGACAACTCTTTTAAAAATTGCTGGCAGGGAAAGAGGTAAATGATCTTCTCCAGTTGTTTTAATATTACACAGTCATCCATCACTAATAAACCTTCACCGACGGGTCATAGGTCATTTGATTAGAGCATCTGATGATTTGCATTAGAGGCGCTGTAAATGAATTTGCATTCCACATCAAATATAAGACATTTATTCATTCAGAGCGACCTAGAAAATATGTGTGCTGGTATGTTGGTTTTGTTACGTGACTGAGGCGTGTTTGAGTCTTTGTGTAACAGAGACAGTTGAGGGTGTGTGTGTATGTGTGTGTGATAAGATTGTGATGCACATCAGTTTTATCTAAATGCATGTATTATAACAATGATCTCCAACATGAAAGAGAGTTCAGACCTCGACCAAAGATTCCGTCATGTCAAAGACAGAGTTAACTCTTTCACAACTGCTTTTGAGATGAAGTTTAACCCTTAAATACATTAAAACAACAAATATGAATGTTTCTTCAACATTTGGTCATCATGGTGTTTGGAACATAACGAGTCTAAATGATCTCTGTTTGAATCTGTTCGATCAATTGTTTTATCCGAAATTATCCTAAACTAATTTGCATTTAAATGCCTCTCCCCTTCAACTCTTGAGTCAGACACAGGATTGCTTCGGAACGATCAGAATGCTGCTCGAACACCTCTCTAACCGGATCGTGTGTCAGTTTCTATGGGTTTTTGAACAATAGTACAAAACATGAATCCTAGCAACACATGCTAGAGTTAAAGTCACTATGAAATCAGGCTAATGCTTATTGTTTATCATAAATGATTTATCGGTGCACATCATTATTGTTTTAAATTCATGTTCCTCATAATCTTGAATCAGAATCTCTTCTCTGATGATGAGGGCGGGGCAACATGTCACTCACATGAGATCCACCAATAGCAAACCAAAACCATCCAATCAATTCCCCACAGACAAAATCAAGCCCCGCCCTACATTTGTTCTTGTTTGCGAAGTCGTTTCACTGGGATATATGTCACGATAGAGAAGAAAAGACTTTCGTGTGGACTTTAACACTGACCTGCAACAAAAAAATCACTGTAAATGCATAAATTAACTTTATTCATTGTTAAATAAATAAAATTAGCTTATAACTGCTTCAAATACTCTCCTAATGACGTGCTGCTTGAATTGAGACTAATGAAAGCTCACTGATGTTGACAGGCATGTTTGTTTGCTGCCATCTTATGGAGCTCAAAGATGACATGCTTGTTCATATTTTAGATTCCTGAACTTCTGCTCAACAATGAAAGCACTTGAAGAATCCAGGAAGAACATCAGTTTCTCAATTCTATGAATGCAAAGAATGGACTTGCATTCTTGTGTGGAGACGGATATGCCAGGCTTCCTTAAAAGAATGTACTCGGAATGACACGAGGAAACTGAACGTGTCTTTTGTGAGAATTGAGATGTGCTGTTGCTTGACTCGTCTGTTCAGCACATGTTAGGCAGTGCAGCACCATCCAATACACACAACAAATAAAACAGAACATCACAGATATCATAAATATTCACTCACATCAATGTTAATATTTGATATCTTTTAATTTTACATGAGTATACATATATTTAAGATTCTTTTAAATGTGCCAATTAAAAAGTACTGCATGCTTTCTGACATGTGATGACATGTGATATGTGATATCACCCTGAAACACCCTCTGAAGGACATGATTCAGGAATGAAACGTCTAGAAATGAAAAGCACTTTCAAAATAAATGAATAAATAAATAATGGGCATGATGAGGACACTATCAAATGGGAATTTTTTGTTTTTCCCATCATTACTGGACACTGTATGCATTGCTCTGGGAAAAATCACGTGGCTTTGGAATGCCAGTAAATGTGACTCATGAAATGTCACGCGCAGGATCTCCGTGTAAAGTGTCGAGTCTAAAGTCCACATTAGGATTCGTTAATACACATTTCGGTTAACCAATATTAAGTTTGAAATAATCAATTAATAACACTACGTTAAAATGGACGTTAGTGTCTATCCGGACTGTGTTTGTGTTTGTTTAGGTCCTCCAGTCCACTGTGTGTCAGTATCGAGCTGTAAATGCTCGTGCTCGTGAACACCGGAAGTGAGGTTTCTCTGCTTTCATTGTGTTGTGGTTATCAGCGTTGTGTGTTTTGACATTTAACATTTTCGTTTATAAACGTGATTTTGTCGGTGATTTGATATTATTTTCTTCAGACTTTATAGCGAAGCGCTTTGTGCGCATATTTACATCCGGGGAGGAGAAAAGTGTCTTCCTTCATCAACTGTAGCGTATAATCACACTGAGAGTTAACGATAGAAATTAAACAGAGTATTATAGAGTTTATCATTATTGTAGAAATGAGTTTAGCGAACAGTAGAGAGCAGCGCAGCACTGCGGGAAACCGCATGTCAAAACTACTGGACGCTGAAGAGGAAGATGAGTTTTACAAGACCACATATGGAGGATTCAATGATGTCAGTATTACTATATACATATTGTGCATATATATATATTATATTCCTGACATATTTAATGCACTAAATATTACATTATGTCACGGTTTTCCAGACTGGAAAAGACTTCTTTTCATATATATATATATATATATTATATTATATTACATATATATATATATATATAATATATTATATTATATTATATGAAAAGAAAATCAGCTTGTATGACTGAATATCTATACAGTTCTTTCAATATAAATACACAATAACACATGGTGTGTGTGTGTGTGTGTGTGTGTGTATGTGTGTGTGTGTGTGTGCTGAGCAGGAGTCAGGTGATGACGAGTACAGAGGCGATCACTCAGACACTGAGGATGAGGTGGACAGTGATTTTGACATCGATGAAGGAGACGAGCCCGACAGCGACCAGGAAGATGACGCCCCGCGCAGGAAGAGCCGCGTCGTCACTAAAGCGTACAAAGTCAGACATCATCACACACGCTCATATCACAGGCTTCACCGGCGTCAACACGTCTGCTCACGTGTGTGTGTGTGTGTGTGTGTGTGTGTGTGTGTGTGTGTGTGTGTGTGTTTCAGGAGCCTCTGAAGGTCTCGAAGCCCAAAGTCAAGCGAGTGACTGAAGAATTAAAGACTGAACGACCCAAAATTGAGAGACGCATCATTCAAGAGCTGCAGGAGTTTGGAGAAAGTGAGACACACACACCGTATCACTGAGATGATATATTTTACTTTTAATTTTTTTAAATTTCTAGTAATTTTGGCCTGTCACAGTTAATGACTAATCTTCTGATCGTGGTTATTTAATCTCATCGCAAATATTTGAGATAACTGCAATAATCTCAATTAAGGTTTGTTATCCAAATAAGGGAAGTTATATTGCTATTATATTATATAATTATTACACTATATTTTAAGTTACTAATTATATATAGTATTAATTTTGACAGCACAAGTAAATCATATGTGCCTATTTTTATTATAAATTGTATTTTATTATACTATATACTGCTTATAAAATAATTGCTGAATTAATCACAATTTTTTCTGACAGTTGCCAGTACAAAATTCATAATCGTGACAGACTTAGTGTGTATTTTTTAAATGTCTATTATTTTTTATTTCAGTTTTAATTTTTGTTATTTTAGTACATCAAGTTAAACTAAATGAAAATGAGAAATGTTGCCGTGGCTGAAATAAAGATTTTTAATTATTTCATTCCAGTTAATGTTAATTTTATGAAAATGCTTTTTAATGGTTTTAGTGTAACGAACCAGTGAAGTTTCACACCTAGTGTTCGAGGTTTGATCGCACTTGTACTAGTAATGATTGATTTAATCAGCATTTATAATATCAAAAATAAAACACAATAATCAGGGTTCTTTTGTTAATGGAAAACATGGAAGAGCAAGTTATAAATCAGTTGAAATTTATTGGTCAAAAAGGTGTGGAAACTGATAAAAGTTTAATAAATAAGGTTTCGTTTGTTAACTTGAACTAATAATGAACAATCATTCTACAGCATTTATTAATTTTAGTCAGTGGTAATTCCAACATTTACTAATATATTTTTAAAATCAAAGTTGTACTTGTTAACACTGTGAACTAACATGACTATAATTTTACTAAATAACATAAACAAAGATTAATGAATGCTTTAAAAATATATTGTTCATCCTTAGTTCATGTTAGCTAATGCAGACATTGTAAAGTGTTACTGAATTAACCTGTAACGCTCTTCTTGTCCGTCTTCTTGTTTCAGTGCGTAAGTCGGTGCGTAAGTCGACGAGCGAACACACGCGCAAGACGAACGAGCGTCTCCAGGAGCGGCAGCAGGAAGCGCCGCGGAAGAGGAAAGGCGCGTCGAGTGATCGAGTTCTGACGCAGGATGAGCTGCTCGCCGAGGCCAAACTCACCGCTGAGATCAACCTGAGATCGCTGGGTACAGAACGGTCCACACCTCACGAGAATATCACACGTGTTCAGATCATGATATAAGTGTGTGTGTGTGTGTGTGTGTGTGTTCCTCAGAGAACTATGAGCGTTTAGAGGCTGATAAGAAGAAGCAGGTCCATAAGAAGAGAAGGTTTGAAGGGCCGACGATCCGCTATCACTCTGTGCTGATGCCGCTGATGCCCGACGTTCACATGAAGGAGGAGAACGTGGATGTGGAAGGGTAAATATATACTGTACATCATAGTAATTAATTGCAATTAATCATTATAATTATGAGTGACACAAAAAACCTGTTTGTTATGCTTTCCTGATATTACTGGAAAACAGTAGCCTGGTACTGGAAAGCTGCTGTCACTTCACTGAAAGATGAGAGTTAGATGTATATAAACTACTGTACTGTTTCAGGGATTTCCAAATAGTTTAACACGATAGTTTAACACAGATGGATGGAAGGATGGATGGATGATTGGTAAGAGGATAGATGGATGGATGGAAGGATAGATGATTGATAGGAGGATGGATGGAAGGATGGGTAGAAGTATGGATTGCTGAATGGATGGATGGATGATTGAAAGAAGGATAGATGGATAGAAGAATGGATGGAATGATGAATAGATGGATGGATAGATGGATAAGGGATGGATGATTGATGGATGGATGGATGGATAGATAGAAGGATAGATGGAAAGATAGATAGATAGATAAAAGCATAGATGGATGGATGGATGGATGGATGATTGATTGATAGAAGGATGGATGGATGGATAGAAGGATAGATAGATAGATAGATGGATAGAAGAATAGATGGAAAGATGGTTCGATAGATAGATAGATAGATAGATAGATAGATAGATAGATAGAAGCATAGATGGATGGATGGAAGGAGGATGGATGGATGGATGGATAGATGGATAGAAGAATGAATGGAATGATGAATAGATGGATGGATAGATGGATGAGTGATTGATAGAAAGATAGATGATAGAAGGATGGATGGATGGATGATTGATAGAAGGATGGATGGATAGATGGATAGAAGAATAGATGGAAAGATGGTTAGATAGATAGATAGAAGCATAGATGGATAGAATAGATGGATGAGTAATTTTATTTTGTGCTTTTATTTTTATTAGTTTTTTAAATATTTCTAAATAGTTTTAATTTCAATTAACAAATCAACTTAAATTTATTTCAGTCAGTTGCCAATGCAACATTTCATGTAACATTTATATTTTATTTCAGCTTTATATGGATGAACAAAAATGTTTATATATAGTTTTAGTTGCACAAAATTAAAACTAACGGTATCAACACTGCTTCTAATGAGTAAGACACCTGATAGTTTGACTCTCCGTCTCCTGTTATAGGCTGGACCAGGACACGCCCCAAGCCACACCCACTTCCTCTTCCTCTGCACAGGGGGCGGGGTCTCTGTGCTCACGCACTTACATCACCTTCAGCGACGATGATGCGTTTAACTCCGCCTTCCCGCAGTCGGCTCGCTCCAGCCCGCCGCAGCCCGTTCAGGAGGTGTGTCCCGTTACCCATAAACCCGCGCTGTATCGCGACCCCGTCACGGACATCCCGTACGCCAACGCCCGAGCCTTCCGCATCATTCGCGAGGCTTACCAGAAATACATCGCGGCGCACGGTTTTCCCAACGCTTCCGGAAGCTTCAGCGGAAACAGTGACGTCAGTGATTCACCGGCAACAGCTGCGAACAAGAGCGCGCGACCGAAAGCCGTCGTCAAACAGGCCGTAGCCGCCACCTAGACGAGCAGATGACTGTGATACATGTGTTCAAATGCACATCACTCAGGTTTGACTGTGTTTGAGGATGATTTTTGAGACTATAATGAGACTGTAAAGTGTCTGTAATCTCATGACTTCAGCTGAATTATATTCAGCGATTCAAAGCTTCGTTATCAGAGTGATTCTGAACGACTCTGAATCACTGGTATGTGCCGGATTCGCTGATGGAGGACAGGATTCATCTGTCGGTTTCTGATCTGAAGACTGTAACACACATGATCACCAGCACCGGCTCTCACGTTTCTTATCCTCTGAGTTCTTCTTTTGTATTTTTCTAGGTGTTTGTCAAAAAAATTGCAATAAAAGCATAGCAATAAATAGTGTTTACCTCTATTTTTCAGTTTATTTTGCAATCCAAATGTGCACTGCAAAAAATGATTCTTATTTTCTTTGTTTTCCAGTACAAATATTTAAACATTCTAAAATCATGATACTTGAACACAATTTACTTGAGAAGCAAAATGACTTCAGATATTAAGTCTTGTTTAAAATGTATCAAAATGAAGTGAGTTTATCTGCTAATGACGTCAGAAAAATTAAAATTAATTCAAAAGGAAAAACAAGTTTACTTTTCTCACTCCATTGGCAGATATTTGTTCTTGTTTCAAGCACAAACTCACTTCATTTTGAATTTTTTTTTTTCATTCCTTCTCAAAATAAATGTATCTTGATGTAAGAATTTTTATGTATTTGTAATTTCAAACAAAACAAAAATACTAAGGAAACTATTTTTGCTGTGAATGAAAGTAGTAAAAATGCAGAAATCTGTTAATGAAAATCGACTTACAGTTTCCTGGTAAATTTAAGCCCTGTTTTATATTTTCCTTGTACAAATACAGAAGTAAAATGGGTTGCAAACACAGTTTATACAAGTGCACTGGTCTTGCTCCAACTTTAAATCAGAAAACAAAACCACAAATTGTGCATTTTTAATATTTGGCATTCTTTGAAAATGAAAACGACAGTCAGGTCTTGTGGACTTCATAGATGGACAGGGTAAGATCTTGTCCTGGAAGCAGGACTTAAATGAGGAGAAACAGACCAGATCTTCAAATAAAGATCTCAGAGCTGAGAAGTTTTCAAAAGAGGCTCCTGAAGGAATATTTGAAATAAAATAAAACAATATTTTATTATTAAACTTCAATCCCTTCAATACTGTTGCTTTTGAAGAAAATACAGTGAAACATGAAAAGAGAAACAGAAGTGGGTTATTTTAGAACTGTACAAAAGTCTGGTGTTGCTCAATTTCTTTTTGGTTTTAGTTGGAAAGACTGATGGAGGGAAATCATGTTAAATTGCAGAAACAAAATCTTAATTGTATTAAAAAGCCGTATTGTTTTTAATTTCTTGAAGAGACCTGTCTTTCTTCTGTGGAACACAAAAGATGTTTTGACTAAAGTTGGGAACCAATGTTTTGCATTCCACAGAAGAAAGTCAGTCATTATTGGGTGAACTCTCCCTTTAAATTCTCCTGATTCTGGGATAAAGCACGTGTTCTAGTGAAAATCACCGGATCAGACGAGCGTTTCACCGCAGCGTCTCTGTGGTCTTCGACTCTTCCCTGTCTCAGTCTCTCTGCGAATCTCCATCTCTCAGTCTCTGTTCAGAGTTTGCCCTCCTCGATCATGCGGTTCAGGCCGCTGCAGATCTTGCTCAGGTTGGTGCTCAGCGTCCCCTGTGGCTCGTACAGGTGTGTGAGGAGCTCCGGATCTGCATAATGGTTAAACACATGCCTGATGCGATCCAGAGATTTGGGCGTCAGGTGCTTCTCCACCAGCTTCAGCAGTAAATCACGACAGTCCGCCAGCAGCTCCATCATGACGCTTTTATCGAACGTGAACTCCACCTGATGGAGAGAGACACGGACACTCATGTAATTACTAGTGTTTTCAATCGATTAAACAAAAAATCAATTGCACATTTTTCTGTAATTCATCATGATTAATTGTATCTAACATTTACATTTTTTATTGTTAAAATTTTTACTCCATGTGGCACTGGCACGCTGTCTGAAGCGGCTTTCTGAGTGTGTATTTTGGGTGAGTGAATATAAGCCCTGTTTACACCTGGTATTAAGATGCATTTTGTTCGATCGGATCCCAAGTGTACGAGGGAGACATTCCTGTTTACACCTGGTGTTGTAAAGGGTTAGTTCACCCAAAACTGAAAATTCTGTCATTAATTACTGACCCTCATGTCATTCCACACCTGTAAGACCTTCGTTAATCTTCAGAACACAAATTAAGATATATATTAAGATTAACACTTTCAAGGTCCAGAAAGGTACTAAAAGGTACTAGTCATGTGACTGCAGTGGTTCAACCTTAATGTTATTAAGAGACGAGAATACTTTTTGTGCGCAAAAACAAAATAAAAATAATGACTTTATTCAAGTCTCTTCTCTTCTGTGTCATTCTCATACGTTGTTTACGTCCAGCACTTCCAGGTTCTCCGTCAGAACGCCGTCTCATTATTGGCCAGCTCCTGCGTCAGCATCACAAGCATGCGTAGTGCTGATCATGTGACCAGCTTCGGCCAGTACTGAGCCGGCGTTCGGACGTAAACACAGAAGCCTTCACTGTGCTTACTGGTTCACCTGTGTAAGGATAATGACAGGGAAGAGAAGAGATTGTTGAATAAAGTCATTATTTTTGTTCTGTTTTCGAGCACAAAAAGTATTCTCGTCTCTTCATAACATTAAGATTGAACCACTGCAGTCACATGACTGTTTTAACGATGTCTTTAGTACCTTTCTGGACCTTGAAAGTGTTGATTATATTGCTGTCTATGGATGAGTCATATACCTCTCGGATTTCATCAAAAATATCTTAATTTGTAAAAAGGTTTTACGGGTGTGGAACGACATGAGGGGGAGTAATTAATGACAGAATTTTCATTTTTGGGCAAACTAACCCTTTAATCCATCTCTTTTGTCCACTTTCGACCACTTCTGTCCTGATTTCTTCGAGGGGAGGATCTATGGGCGGGTAATTGTATGGGTTTTTTTCAGATCTCTTGATCTAATGGACAAAATAAGCTCATGCAATTTACATATGAACATGCACGCAGACGACGGAAAAACACGGAGAGAAGCAGCTTTCGTTTCTGCTCTGTCAGCCGTGAGACTAGCCGAACGTGTTAGAAATCAGGAATGGTGAACATTGTGCTTGGTACGTTTTTTGACTTCAAACCAAACTTGGGTCTTCAGCCATCAAAGTTGAAATCCCGTTTGGCTAGCACGCTTCCCATAATGTTTATGCGTTAGGTCAGTAGACGGAGAGTAGGCGGTCTTTTGTGCTGTTTGAACACATGAGCGTTCACACTACGAAAGCATTCTGGTTGAATGCGTTTTCGATTACCTCTGGAGGGTTGAAAGTGGACAAGCTCAAAACATTTTACACCCCATTTACACCTGTATTTAGCGTCATCCACTTGTGATCTGATGGACCAAAACACATCTTAAACAGCTTAAACGGCCATATTGTCGCTTCGCAGGTGCGTGCCAGTACAGATTTGAATTCTTTTTTTGCATTTTATGATGATTTAATAGTTTAATA
This sequence comes from Ctenopharyngodon idella, assembly GCF_019924925.1. NCBI lineage: Eukaryota > Metazoa > Chordata > Actinopteri > Cypriniformes > Xenocyprididae > Ctenopharyngodon > Ctenopharyngodon idella. The sequence continues at coordinate 19,316,409 of NC_067238.1, read as the reverse complement.
GCACTTGAATGAATGATAGACTGCTGATATAACACGTGAGCCGAAGGATGACAGAAAAAACAGATGCTATGTTAAAAGATAAAGATGTTACAATAAAAAAAAATCGCAAAATTAACGTCTCCTGCTGCTTTAAATGCTCAGTGCCTTAAAGTCTGGTGAATTCTGATTGGCTGTCAGCATTCATCGGCTGGGAAAAATTGTCCCGAAAGTGATTCCTCTGTGTTGTTATCATTATTGTTGTGGTGTGAACTCTGTTTTCACATTTAGAACTAATTTTAAAACAATATCTTTATTGTTACAGTTAACGTCCTTGGTGAGAACGGACCATTAGAAAAAATGAACATTTTTCACGTTTTTGTAAATTCAGATCAGAATCGATCCTGCTTAGTTGCTAGAGTGTTCTGGGTGGTTGCTAGGGTGTTCTAAGCAGTCACTTCCTGTCTGGTGTGAAACGACAGCACAGACGCTGCAGGGCTAAGCACATGCTGAACTTTAAGAGTTTTCAGCACATCACTAGCAATAGTAGTACCATTGATGATTGACTAATTAATCATAATTCACCAATAAGCATGCAAACATGAATAATAAGTGAATGCTGCACCTCCTGGAAGCTGATGGCCGTCATGGCTCCGTGATGCAGCTTCTTCCTGAAGTCCTGCGCCAGACTCAGCTCATCCGCACTGAACTTGTCATGTCGGAACAGAACTCCCACCTTCACGGCGATCTTGATCATGTTCTTCACCACCTTCTGGGCCTCACTGCGGTTCCCAGAGTGCTCTTTGGAGACGCGGTACAGCTCGTCCAGAACCTCGCTGCTGTTGTCGTCGATGAACATCTGAGCCATGGACTTGCTGGCCATGTGACTGAGGATCTTCTTCTGGGCCTTCATGGCCATGTCCTTGGAGCTGAACGCCTCCATCCCGCGTCCTGTGCTCAGTGTCGCTCCAGAGAACAGATGGACGCAGACATACAGTGTGTGTTTACCTGCGTCGTGCAGTCGGAGGAGAGTGTGGCGAGTCTGTTTGAGGAAGTGGCGTCTTCCGCTGTGTAACTGTGAGAGGAAACGTGTGATCGGAGAAGATATGTCACTTCTGCTTTCTATCTCTCTCACACACTTAAATGCTGAGTTTCAGACTCTTAAGAGACGTATCATATCGTTCAGACCATTGAAAGTTTGACAGTAAGAACACAAACTAACCTGAAGGCATCACATCTAAACTTCACATCAACCTCCAGCATGAACATACATGAGGCAGTGAAAAATCACACCAGATCTATCTGCTCTCTCTGTTTTTTCACAGCAGCAATGAGATTGAAACAGAAAGCTTCACCCGGTTGTGTCTCCTCTATAGCAGGGGTTTACAAACCAAGGTCCGGGGCCCTCAGGGGCCATAAGGGAGTGCTGAAAGTGCTTGAAGTGCTTAAGAGAAAAACTGTGAAAAAAAAGAAAAAGAATAAGAAGAAGGAAAAAAGATTTAACTAAATAAAAAAAAGATTAAAATAAAAATTGATTTACATAAATTGTATTAAAATGAATAAATTGATCAACACAAATAAATATAATTTTATTTAAATATAAAATAAATAAATAAAACATTTGATTAAAATTAAAAAAATTAAATAATATCTATTTAATTAAAATAAACTGATACAAAATAAATAATATTTGATTTAAATAAATAATACATTAACAGTACAGTACCGAAAAGATGCAATGATATAATGTAATAGAAACTACTATAAATAAATAAATAAATCAGGATTTATATAAATTTGATTAAAATAAAAACAATTAAAATAAATTGATTTAAATAAATAGTAAATTAATAAATTTGATTTAAAATAGACAGAGTTTTATGTAAATAAACATTTGATTAAATAAAACATAATTATAATTACTTTAAATTTAAAAGTTGATTAAATAAAATGAATTAAATAAAAATTTTTGATTAAAATGAATAATTTGATATAAACAAATAAAATGTAATGTAAATAAATAACTAAACAAACAAAAACATTTAATTAAAATAAATAAAACTTGATTTAAATAAATAATAAAACTTAAATAAAAAAATGATAACATGAAATCTATGTAAATAAACAAAACATTTGATTAAAATAAATAAAACCTGATTATAATAATTAACTTATTTAAAAGTTGATTAAATAAAAAATTAATAAATAAATTAAATAAATGTGATTAAAATGAATAATTTGATTAAAATAAATAAAAGGATGTAAATAAATAATAGATTAATACATTTGACAATAAAATTGTATTCAAATGAATAACACATCTAACATTACAATAAAAGAATGCAATGATGTAACGAAATAGAAACTAAGTAATTTCAAAAATATATTACACATATTTATATTATTATTTTTTCACATTAATTTGGTCTTTATACATGAAAATATATAGTTGCCACAGGAGGATGATCATATTTGGGGCTCCATGGATCTGAAAGATTGAAAAACCTTGATCTAGATCTCAACTCTATTATTGATAGAGCACATTTAAAAACAACAGGATTTGAACCAAAATGCTTCAAAATACACATTCAATCACAACATAATATACCCTTCTATAAATACCAAAAGTATAAAATATCTATAATTAAAACATATTCAAAAGTTAAAGAATAAAAATGTGTTTACAAAGAAAATCTCAACAATGTCTCAAACTGTTCTCAGATCAGTCAACACAGTTTCTGGTCTGATCAGTCATTCTTCTTAAATCAGATTTAACAATTGAAAGGAATGATCTGGGATGTTGTTTCCGTCACAGTGGGTTTGTTCAATGTAAATCAGTGTTTATAGTGTAAATGTCTTGATTGCATGAATCTTTTTGTTATCTGACTGTTGTTTCGTTGATGTGGGGCTTTAAATATCCTGCTGTCTGTAGTTGTGAGAATGAAACCATGAAAGAATCAGCAGTGAACCAGACGTCACGATCAGTCAATATATTACACACATATTGCATCATGTTTATTGCACTAGTCAGTGTCAGTAATCATCACACACAAGATGATTCATGACTGCTGTTTGTATGAGTAATCTGTGTTCGTCAGGATTGTGTGTCATTCAGATTGCATTTAAAAGTCCAATTCAGTACTGTGAAGTAGAAACAGGAATAATAATATGTAGGACAATAATTTGTATTTAAACTGAAGGAAGCTGAATTACAGTGCAACTGCTGCAAGAGTCATAACAGACACTGACATGTTCTTATACATACAGCTGTTATTTTATACAGACACTGAATCTTCAGCAGATTTGATTTGAATCTGCTTTGAACCAGTTGAAAGCCATGACTTAAAGAATAAAAATGAGACATGAACAAAAGAGAGTTGGTATAAGTAACAGAATAGAACAGAGATAATAGAATTGAGACAAGAATTCATATAGTTAATGTGACATAGATAAACCTCACAGAAAGTTCAATCTATCTAGTTAGTTGTCCATAAATTATGAATTCAGATTTAAAAATTAGATTTCCACTTTAAATTTAAAAGTGGCAATGCACAATTCCTTTTAAATAAAAAAAGAAATAAAATGCAATTGATGATTTCAGTGTGAATGTTACTATAATCTATAGACATTTGAATATGTTTAGAGGGCTGAATTACCCAAAAATTAAATATCCATTAAATAAATCTTAAACATGGAGATGTCTGTAGTAGAGCATTTGCCTGTATAAATGTCCATTCTGAAGAAACGGGTTTCCTTGTTTGACTTTGGATGATTCTGCAAAGTTACACAAATGCATCCATGTGTGTTGATCACTATGGCTTTGTGTCTGTTGATTTTGTTGAATATGATGTGTCTGTAGTGGCTCTTTATTTACCATCAGCTGATCCAGAGAAGGCAGGTGTGTAAACTTCATCTAACAGTTGTTGTTTATTGTTATTTTAAGACAATAAACATAAAATTTCTCAGGAGCAATTTTTGAAGGGGACACAAATAATAAAATTTTACTTATATACACAGAAGAAAACCTTACTACTATTTATTATTAGTGTAGCATGGAGACTGTGCAATTATGCTCATGGGCAATGTTTCTCTTTGGTTCAACGAAGAAAAAAAAAAAAAAAGACTAACTGACTAAAATATTCTTGCTTAAAACCACTTATTTATTGCAATATTTTTTACGTTTTTTACAACCAAGTCACCAAAATACGATGAATACACATTGAGCAAAACCAAACACACAACAGTAAATCTATTAGCCTAATTACAGTTCACACATATGCTTATCACAATGTTAGTTGAAGTTGTTGTGGGTGACTTACTATCCATCAAGCTATGATAAACAAGCCACCAAACAAACTAGGTAACATTATAATCGCTAACATAGCGGACTCACGGAAAAAATACATCAGTTATCATCATTTTTTTTTGTCATGACTAATTACTCAGCATCATCTGTGTTAAAGAGAAAATAATCACTTCATCTGATGTTTAAAATGAATAAAATAGCCTTGACAACCTACTTACTGGATTTCCACAACTACTGTCTAAAGAACTTTGTTCTCTCCTGCCAGACTTGTGTGTGTTGGTGATGTGCACAGTGGACCAAACCACTGTGAAGCAAGGGAGGGGGACTCAAAATGTTTCTAAACTTAACACGCCCGTTTGCATTTGTATTGTTTTACTACTTACACAGTTATTTTAAGTATATATCATAATATTATTTACAATACTTAGCATGGGGCAGCACTCCGACACCTCGCGATTTACGCCTATGATCAGACTAACATCTAAACCTGTAAGAAAAACATAGTCAAATGTTTGTGACGTTATTGCATTATCCACTTTAAAACAACTAAAAGAAACTACTTAGACTATTAAGTGAGAGGTTAAAATATAACACTGTGATACATGATTTTTAAAGCTGTTTTTAAACATTCAGATTTTGATTTTGTATCCAAATCACCATGAATGATGACCCTTGACTCTTATCTATAATCCTGTATTACTGTCCTCTTTCTATGACATTTGGTCAGTTTTATTTATGACAAAGAAATTAATTATTTATAAATATTTACCATTATCTTCTATTGCAATTGACTTTTTCTCAAACATACATAATTTAGAGATAAAAAGACAATGATATTGCAAAATATTGTATTGTTTTGAAATAAAGCGAAACTTGAAGATACTTAATTGTTATTATAAACTGTTATGTCCACTTTATTTTTTCATTTGTATTTTGAATTTGTATTTTGCCCTGAATGAAGTTATTTATATTATAATTATGGTAAATATTCATTTATTTGTATTATTTACTTTTGTATTTTATGTATAATTCAATGTGCTTATTTCTATCGAATTGCAATAGTGGCACCCCCCTGTGTGTATGCTTTACGAAGGAAAGAAGACAATAAACTGCTTTTTTGAAAGAGGAATTACTGGACTGCTTGTTGATACTAGCCCCCGATGGTAGAAGTCAAAACTTAAAGGTCCTATATTTTTACATGAACTATTATAAAAAAAATAAATGAATCAAACTCTTATTAAAGGTGCCCTACAACACTATTTCACAAGATGTAACAAGTCTAAGGTGTCCCCAGAATGTGTCTGAAGTTTCAGCTCAAAATACCCCATAGATTTTTTATTATACCATGTTTTAACTGCCTGTTTTGGGATGTGATTAAAAATGCGCCGATTCAGTTTGTATACACCTTTAAATGCTCGTGCTCCCCACCCCCAAGCTCGCGACTCCCATTAAACATTGCATAAACAATAGAATAATTTCGCACAGCTAATATAACTCTCAAAATGGATCTTTACAAAGTGTTTGTGATACAGCATATCAGATCATGTAAGTATGGCATGTATTTGGTGGATGTTTACATTTGATTCTGAATGATTTTTGAGAGTGCTGCGTGGCTACCAGGGCTAAAGCTACACTGTTGGAGAGATTTATAAAGAATGAAGATGCGTTTATGAATTATACAGACTACAAGTGTTTAAAAGTGAAAATAACAACATGGTAACTCTAACCACATTTAACAGTACATTAGCAAAATGCTAACGAAACATTTAGAAAGACAATTTACAAATATCACTAAATATTTCATGATATCATGTATCATGAACAGTTATTATCGATCTATCTGCCATTTTCGCTATTGTCCTTGCTTGCTTCACAATACCTGCATAACTTCTGATGATTCGGCTGTGCAGCTCCACAACATTACTACTGGCTTATTTAATGCTTACAAGTGTTATGTTGAGATTCACCTGTTTTTCAGTGGTCTTTTGCACGAACGATATTTACATAAGAAGGAGGAAACAATGGTGTTGTAGACTCACTTTATGTCATTTCCATGTACAGAACTCTAATTATTCAACTATGCCAAGGTAAATTCAAATTTACAATCTGGGCACCTTTAAACATGTTTATAGTGTGTAAGAAACCATTACCAGGAAAGTAACCTAAAAAGAAAAAACTAAATTAAGTTAAAATATGAAATTTTTTAATCATCACTACTAATGCTGGAGTACTAACTCCAGTTTACAATGTGGATCATCCTTCAGTCTGTCAGAGAGCAGCTTCACTCCTGAATCTCCTAGTGGATTCATTGCCAGATCCAGTTCTCTTAGGTGTGAGGGGTTTGATCTCAGAGCTGAAGCCAGAGCAGCACAACCTTCATCTGTGACACCACAACCACTCAACCTGTAGAGAACAATGACACTCTTCAGTCACTCAGCTCAGGATCTACAGCTCAGAAAAGCAGGAACTTCACAATTAGAAAGAGAGACTTTAAAAAAATCCATAAAAAATGTAAACTGAGGTACCATGTTCAACAGCAAACTCACAAATCATGTTTTTTTCACCTTCACAGCATCTCTAAAGAAAATGAGATTCACCTATGTTGTGTGTGAGGCTTTTTTTTTTTTTTTTTTTTTTTTTGTCATTTCTATCCATTTTACACTCGGTACATTTCCTGACATGTGAATAAAACTACAGATTGATCCTACTGTTTAGAAGAGCTGCTACAACTATAAACTATATTTGAACATTTCTTTGTGAGTACCAGTGTGTGTGATTCTCAGACAGATGATTTACCACAGTTTCTCCAGTTTACAGTGAGGATTCTTCAGTCCTTTAGAGAACAGCTTCACCCCTGAATCTCTTAGGTTATTCCATGACAGATCCAGTTCTGTCAGATGTGAGGGGTTTGATCTCAGAGCTGAAACCAGAGCAGGACAACCTTCACCTGTAACACCACAAAGCCTCAACCTGTAGAGAACAGTGGCACTCTTCAGACTCTCAGTTTAGGGTCTACAGCTCAGATAAGTAGGAACTTTACAATCAGAGAGAGAGACTTAATCTACGGCACCATTAACAGCTCCAGTCTAAGATTCAGATCCACTTCTACATGCAGCTTGAACTGGTTAATTTCAATATGATAAAAAAGTTAAAAATCCTATGCATCACCCAGTTGTTCATTATAAATATTGTATGTAAGACCCATTTTGTTTTATTGTATATCATTCATTAATCCCAGTAGGAGGAGAATGAGAATGTTGAGAATTTTACACAATCTTACCATAGTATCTCCAGTTTACAGTGAGGATCCTTCAGTCCTTTAGACAGTATTTTCACTCCTGAGTCTTTTAGATTATTTGCAGTCAGATTCAGTTCTCTCAGGTGTGAGGGGTTTGATCTCAGAACTGAAGCAAGAGCAGTACAACCTTCATCTTTGACACCACAATTACTCAACCTGTAGAGGATGACACACAATGACACTCTTCAGTCTCTCAGATCAGGATCTACAGCTCAAATAAGCAGGAACTTCACTATCAGAAAGAGAGACTTAATCAAAGGCACCATTAACAGGTCAAGTCTAATTTAAGCATGGTACTTTTTAAGTATTTATACTTTCTCCTAGCACTGCAGCATGACTGTCCACTGAGTGTGCAAAACCTTAGAGCCATTTATAGTCGACCTGCTCGCCACTACTATCTTTTGATACAAGGCAGTTAGGAGAAAAAAATCGTATAACCCAACAGAATGTAGCAGTGGGACAGAAGTTGGGAGGAATTATACAGTTTTCATCATATATATATATATATATATAAATTAGTTAACAAAAGACTCTGAATGATGACCCTCTGAAGTCATCATTCACTCTGAAGAGAACGAACCCAGCTGGACCAGATAACATCCCGGGGCAGGCTCTTAGGGTTTGCTCATCGGAGCTGGCTGTTGTGTTCATGGACATTTACAACCTGTCCCTTGCTCAGGCTTAGGTGCCTACCTACTTCAAGTCCACCACATTTTTGCCCCTTCCAAAGAAAAACACTGTGGCATGTCCAAATGATTATTGTCCAGTGGCACTTACACCTATTGTGATGAAGTGTTTTGAAAGGATAGTTATGTCCCACATAAAAAGGACCATCCCAGCCACTTTGGACCCATTTCAATTTGCACATCGACAGAATAGGTCCACCGATGATGCTGTTAATGCTGTCATCTACACAGCCCTCAAACATCTAGAGGGTAAGGATATGTATGTTAGAATGCTTTTTATTGATTACACCTCAGCATTCAACACAGTTATACCACAGAGGCTTTCTGAAAAGCTCCTTGCCCTCGGATTGACATCTTCACTCTGTAACTGGGTGCTGAACTTTATGACGGATAGACCTCAGTCAGTTAAAGTAGGCAATCGGACATTGGGCATTTGAACTGTAAGCACAGGGATCCCCCAAGGCTGTGTTTTGAGCCCACTGCTGTATACCATCTTCACCTACGACTGTGTGGCCTCTCAGACCAACACCAGGATTATAAAATTTGCAGATGATACAACAGTCATCGGACTGATCACTGGTGGAGAGGAAATATCATACAGAAAAGAGGTAGCAGGACTGATGGTCTGGTGTCAAGAAAATAATATCTCCTTAAATGTACAAAAGACCAAATAGATGATAATTGATCCAAGGAGGAGGAGGAAAGAGCAGCATACCCCAATTTACATCGAAGAAACAGAGGTGGAGAGGGTGAAAATCTTTAAATTTCTTGGAATTTATAGCAGCGAGGATCTTACCTGGTACAATAATGCTCAGCAGCTTCTGAATAAATTCCAACAGCGACAGTATTTCTTAAGAAGGCTGAGGAAATTTGGCATGGCAACTGAAATCCTCAGCAAATTTTATAGATGCTCAGTTGGCTCGATTGCTCCTGTCTGCCTCGCTGCTCGCTGCTCAGATTGGTTTGCGTCTGTAACTCCGTATAGCTTTGTTTTGAATCTCTTACTTTTATTCATTGTTGCTTATTTTTTTATTACCTTATATGTAATATTGCCTACCACACTAATCTGACGTCGCTAGCTTGTAATCTTTGAATCTAAATCGCTGTTACAACGCATTTGCATTTGCAGCGCTAGCTTGTTAACTTGTTAACAGTCTCTCGCGCGCTCCTTTTTCAACGCGTTCTTCAAACAGCTGTGGTAAGTCGGATCAGTCTACAAACACGGTGAGTCATGTCATCCTCTCCCAGCATTGCTACCTGTTCCATTTGCCACATGTTTACCATAGCTCTCTCTGTCAGCGACGAGGGATTTACATGTCATAAATGTAGGGAAATAGTCAGGCTGACAGAGAGAATCTCAGAATTAGAGACACGCATCCAAACTTTAATCGAGGATAGTAAGAATGCAAGGGCTTCAGATACTGTTTTGGATGCGACTAGCTTAGTGAACTCTGTACATTGTTCGGTTCCGGCTGTAGAGCCCGCGCAGCAGGGCACTTGGGTAACGGTGAGGCGGCCTAGCCGCGGAAAACACCACTCTTCCGTTCCAATAAGAACATCAAACAGGTTCTCCCCACTCAGTGATACACCCACTGAGAATCCTGTTGAAAGTGCCCTAGTTATTGGCGATTCTATTACACGGAACGTGAAAATAGAGACACCAGCCACCATAGTCACATGTTTGCCGGGAGCCAGAGCACCTGACATCAAAGCAAATTTAAAAGTGCTGGCTAATGCTAATCGTAAATACTCTAAGATTATTATTCACGTCGGCACTAATGATGTTCGACTTTGCCAGTCGGAGATCACTAAAATTAACATTAAAGAGGTGTGTGAACTCGCAAGTACAATGTCAGGAGAAGTAATTTGCTCTGGCCCCCTTCCTGTTCGTCAGAGTGATGAGATAGTTAGCAGATTATCATCACTCAATGGCTGGCTGTCTAAGTGGTGTCCGCAAAATAATATAGGTTTCATAAACAACTGGAAAAGTTTTTGGGGCAGACCTGACCTGTTAAAAAGAGATGGTATTCATCCCTCCCGGGATGGTGCTGCTCTTCTCTCTAGTAATATGGCACATAGTCTTAGAACTGAAACATGACAAACTGGGGCCCAGGTCAGAAAGCAGACAGACTGGCTAAACCGACCGTCTGCTAGCTGCCTCACGTTACAGAAGTCAGAAAATTCAGATAACTCCCAACACATAGAAACTCTTACACCTAGATATTTTCAAATAGAGACTGTGTCTGTACCCCGAATTAGTAAAAACAAAAAACTTCCAAACCCATTAAATGGTAAAAATTTAATTGATGTTCAACAAATAAAAAATAGAGATAATAATGCTAAACAAATGATAAAACTCGGGTTGTTAAATATTAGATCCCTTTCTTCAAAATCACTTATTGTTAATGATATTATCAAAGATAATAATCTAGATGTGCTGTGTTTGACAGAAACTTGGCTAAAACCGGACGATTACATTACTTTAAATGAGTCTAGTCCTCAAGGTTATGATTATCGACACAATGCCCATCAGAAAGGCAAAGGGGGAGGTGTTGCTGTAATCTATAGTAATATTTACAGTATTAGTCAGAAGTCTTTCAAATATAATTCCTTCGAAACTATGGTACTTTACGTAACATTATGTAAGTTGACATTTGTGCTGGCTACTGTATACAGGCCACCAGGACACAAAAATACAGACTTTATCAAAGAATTTGCTGACTTTCTATCAGAGTTAGTACTAGCTGCAGATAAAGTCCTTGTTGTTGGTGATTTTAATATTCATGTAGATAATAAAAAAGACGCATTAGGATTGGCATTTGCAGATATTCTAAACTCTATTGATGTTAGACAACATGTGTCAGGACCCACTCATTGTCGTAATCATACTTTAGATCTAATATTGTCACATGGAATCGATATTGATGCTGTTGAAATTCTGCAGCAGAGTGACGACATCTCAGATCATTATCTAGTCTCGTGTATACTACATTTAGTCAAGGCGGCTAAACTGCCTCCATGCCATAAATATGGTAGAACCATCACTTCTACCACTAAAGATTGCTTTATAAATAATCTTCCTGATCATTTTCATCGCCTTAGCATACCAGACAGCTTAGAAGACCTCGATGTTGCAACAGAAACTATTGCCTCTGTCTTTTCCAGCACATTAGACTCAGTTGCTCCTTTGCGTTTAAAAAAGATTAAAGAAATGAATCCAATGCAATGGTACAATGAGCACACTCGGGCCCTAAAGTTAGCAGCCAGAAAAATGGAGCGCAGCTGGAAGAAATCAAAACTAGAAGTATTTCGTATTTCGTGGAGAGAGAGAATGATTGAGTACAGAAAGGCCGTAAAATCTGCTAGATCTGCCTATTTTTCAAAACTCTTAGAAGAAAATAAACACAACCCTAGGTATTTATTTGATACAGTGGCTAAATTAACAAGAAATAAAGCTTCAACTTCTGATGTTTCCAAAGAGCACAGCAGTAATGACTTTATGAACTTCTTTACTTGCGAGATTGATAATATTAGAGAAAAAATAATAACCATGCAACCGTCTACTACAGTATCGTGTCAGATAGTGCATTGTAGTGTCCCTGAGGAAAAATTCAATTCATTTACTGCTTTAGGAGAGGAAGAATTGTCTAAACTTGTTAAATCATCAAAATCAACAACATGTATGTTAGACCCTATACCGACTAAGCTATTGAAAGAGATGCTTCCAGAGGTCATAGATCCTCTTCTCAATATCGTCAATTCATCTTTATCATTAGGATACGTACCAAAAACTTTTAAGCTGACTATTATTAAACCTCTTATTAAAAAACCACAACTTGATCCTAGAGAATTAGTCAATTACAGGCCGATCTCAAATCTCACTTTTCTGTCAAAAATACTAGAAAAGGCAGTATCATCACAACTATGTTCCTTTTTAGAAAGAAATGGTATCTGTGAGGATTTCCAGTCAGGATTTAGACCGTACCATAGTACTGAGACTGCTCTCATTAGAGTTACTAATGATTTGCTCTTATCATCAGATCATGGTTGTATCTCTCTATTAGTGTTACTGGATCTTAGTGCAGCATTTGACACTATTGATCACAATATTCTCTTAAATAGACTCGAAAATTATGGCATTAGTGGAATTGCATTGTCATGGTTCAAATCATACTTATCTGACCGTTATCAGTTTGTAGTAGTAAACGAAGACATGTCATATCGATCACAAGTTCAATATGGAGTACCACAAGGCTCAGTACTAGGACCGTTGCTGTTCACTCTGTACATGCTACCCTTGGGAGATATCATTAGGAAGCATGGCGTTAGTTTTCACTGTTACACTGATGATACTCAGCTCTATATTTCTTTGCGCCCTGACGAAACTTACCAATTCACAAAATTAACGGAATGGCATTAGTTCAGAAAAAACAGAGATTCTAATTTTTGGACCAAAAACTTCTTCACATAATAACCTAGAATATTGTCTAACACTTGATGGCTGCTCTGTTAAGTCTTCGTCGTCAGTTAGGAACCTGGGTGTGCTCTTTGATACCAATCTTTCATTTGAAGGCCATGTTACTAGCATCTGTAAAACCGCATTCTTCCATCTTAAAAATATATCTAAACTACGACATATGCTCTCAATGAAAAATGCAGAACAGTTAGTTCATGCGTTCATGACCTCAAGGCTAGATTACTGTAATGCTCTACTGGGTGGTTGTTCTGCTCGCCTGATAAATAAACTACAGCTCGTACAAAATGCAGCAGCTAGAGTTCTTACTAGAACCAGGAAGTATGACCATATTAGCCCAGTTCTGTCAACACTGCATTGGCTTCCTGTTAAACATCGTATAGATTTTAAAATCTTGCTAATTATTTACAAAGCACTAAATGGTTTAGCTCCCCAGTACCTTAGCGAGCTCCTAATTCATTATAGTCCTTCACGTCTATTGCGATCTCAGAATTCAGGCCAGCTGGTAATACCTAGAATATCAAAATCAACTGCAGGTGGTAGATCCTTCTCCTATTTGGCACCTAAACTCTGGAACAATCTTCCTAGCATTGTTCGGGAAGCAGACACACTTTGTCAGTTTAAATCTAGACTATAAACGCATCTCTTTAACCTGGCATACACATAACACATTACCGATTTATATTTTCAAATCCTTTAAAGGATTATTAGGCTGCATAAATTAGGTCAGCCGGAACCGGGAACACTTCCTATAACACCTGATGTACTCGTTACATCAGAAGAAGAATGGCATCTACGCTAATATTAGTCTTTCTGTTTATCCCGAGGTTCACCGTAGTCAACCGGATCCGGGCCGTATCCAGGTGAGACCAAGGACCTGCACCTTGACACGACCACAACGCAGCCCTGACGTATCAGCAGAGATTGAGTCAACTGAGGGCCTCATCGACACGACAGCCACGACACAGTTCCTCAACAACCGTCCATACCGGCGTGATCCTCAATACGATCCTCAATTGGATGGAACTGAAATAAATACTTTTAATGTTGTGATCCTATTGGACTTATGATAGCAACCTGAATTGTAACAAAGCACTGTTGGCCAGAGGAGAACTGGCACCCCGACTAAGCCTGGTTTCTCCCAAGGTTTTTTTCTCCATTTTAACACCAATTTGCCACTTGTCTGCCACCTAATGTCACCTGATGGAGTTTGGGTTCCTTGCCGCTGTCGCCTCTGGCTTGCTTAGTTGGGGACACTTGACTTGACATTTGATATTCAACAGTGCTTTGATCTGCCTGCATTGACACTATTCTTTAAGAGCTGCTGTGCAGCCTAACAATGTACCAGTTATCAATGTAAAGCTGCTTTGACACAATCTACATTGTAAAAAGCGCTATATAAATAAAGGTGACTTGACTTGACTAGTTCAATCACAGTGTGGTATGGAAGCTGCACTGTCCAGGACAGGAAAGCTCTACAGCATGTGATAAAAACTGCACAGAATATTTGTAGAATAGCTTTCCCATCACTTCAGGACATTTACAGTACCAGGGTCATCAGGAGGGCCCATAACATTATCAGGGATAATACACATCCACAACACAATCTCTTTACACTTCTGCCGTCAGGGAGATGGTACAGGAGTGTGAAATCACGGACAAAAAGATTCACGAACAGTTTCTATCCACAAGCCATTAGGCTCCTGAACAATACATAAAAACATTAATGACTTCACTTCTTATATTGTTGCTGATGGCTGCGCTATGGTATGTGTTTTTGTGTATATTTTTGTTACTTAGTCTTTGTATATTTATTATATGTGCACATTGTATAAGGGAGACTGGCAAGTAAGAATTTCATTGTGCGGTCTAAAACTGGTGTTTTTTACTGTGCATATGACAATAAATGAATTGAATTGAATTTCCTTCCCTTTACCCATCCTTCCCTTCACCCAGTTTACTCAAAATGTAATTCCATACACGTAGCATTTTGTATCTCACTGATGTCAGGTGTGCATATTTTACTCTTACATTTATGTTGAAAATTTTGTTTTGTATTATCTCTGAAATTGACTGATTATGTAATTGTCATGATACATGTTTACCTGACTAATAATATTTTTTTTATTAGATTTTTTTAAGACTTATTCTGAAATGATAACTCTTTGTTGATGAATGATTACTCGTTACTCTTGGTGCTTCGACCTATGCCTGTTTGTACTTTGAAACTGCTCTTGTTCAATAAACCGCACATGGACCTTAATTTCAGAGTCATTGTTATATAACATAAGTGTCACACACAATTGAGATTGAAAAGACAGAATGCACTGGAAACCTTCAGCCACACCGGATAATTCATTGGGTCAATTGTGTGGCCCTTACACTGCTCATCCGAGTATCTGAAGCCAGCACTTCTTTCGTGTCTCATGAATCACACCGTGGACTCACTCGGTCTCATTTCATACAAACACACCAGGTGCCATTTCCCCCCTCAGTTATCACTTTTATTAAAAAGGAAATCAGAGAATTGCAGAATTAATAGTACTGTAATATTGTCGTGTTTGTCTTGTTGTCAGAATGTTTGTTTTGTTCACTGTAATGCAGGGGTGTCCAAACCTATTCCTGTAGAGTTTAGCTCCAAAATCATCAGTCATTTACTCATGTGGCAAGTAGGTATATAATAAGTAGGATAATATACATTCAAATGGTTCTCATCACAAAATAAAGCTGACAGGGTGATCAGGACCCCAGCTCGAAACAGAGGGTTCTTGTATCACCCAGAATGCACAGCTAGCTGCGGTTTATCCATTACATATAAGTATTAGTAAGTGAAAACTGTCAAAAACTTTGAAAAGAATCTAGTGAAGATTAAACAACAAAATTATCTATCAGGACATTTTTTTTAGTCTTCTTTAGTTTTTATTTTCATTATTGAC
Organism: Ctenopharyngodon idella; assembly: GCF_019924925.1. Taxonomy (NCBI): domain Eukaryota; kingdom Metazoa; phylum Chordata; class Actinopteri; order Cypriniformes; family Xenocyprididae; genus Ctenopharyngodon; species Ctenopharyngodon idella. The sequence continues at coordinate 19,300,733 of NC_067238.1, read as the reverse complement.
CAAATGAAGAAAATGCAGGATGACGTTGACACCAGTAGCGGCTCCTGGCCATAAATTTAGGTAGGGCAGATTCTGGGTCTGGAATCTCTCGTACGTATTCTAATAATATTATTATTATTAGTTTATGATAAACATTTTGTGGGCACATCAGACACACTTTTGGAAGAATTCTGTCCTCGCAACGTCTTTAAAACTTGAACACATTATTTTCTATGTGTCATGATCTCCTGCTGGAGTGCCCTTGATAGCCACCAGAGGGCACAACACCCCAGACTACTGTCACTATCATGGACTCCATTTCCCATCACCCACTTCCCGGACTCATTACTGATATTACACACAGCTGTTATCAATCATGTCATTTGTTTCTGCCTATTTATACTGATGAGTAATCAGTAATGAGTCCGGGAAGTGGGTGATGGGAAATGGAGTCCATGATAGTGACAGTGATCCAGCAGGTGATCATGACACTTATGAGTGTTCCACGAGTTGTTGCGGCGCTGCGCTTCTCGTCCGGTGTGCAACCCCCTAGAGGGTGGTGCTCTAATGATGATTGACTGACTTTAGTACACATGACAAACGCATAGAATGCCATCTTAGAATTGCCTTAATGTAATATTTATTGCCTCTGAATGTTGTTTTAGAATGTTGCAAGTTGTATAGGAATTCCAGTGAGGAAAACAAATGTCTATTCTCAGAACAAACATAAAACAAACACAACAGAACTACTGTATTTAAAAGCTATTCACATGAACACATTTAAACTAAAGGATTTATACTTTCATTCATCTTATATGATACTCCGCAAAGGATGAGCAGACATGCTAACTAGTTACTGACCTGATGCAGGCTAATCTACACATAGCTGAAGTGGATTGATATTGTCTTGCTCTGGAGCGAGGTTTATGTAAGGTTACGTGAAATCTGCCCCAATGGCTCTCAATTATGCATGCTGCAGTTACATTTTTAACCACAGATTTACATAGGAAATTTGCAGGGCGCTGTACAGCTGGGAGGGTTCAGAGACCGGCTGCCCCACTTTGTATCATGATACATGCCTGCCGAATCCATGTGCTAAAAAATATTTGTTGCAGAATGCTGAACATATTAACAATTTATTATTAATTGAGTGTATATAGAGGTCTATGTTTTGAGGTATATTTTGGTGGGGCTCTGCCCCACCTGCCCTTACAGACGAGCAGTGGCTGGTTGACGCATTTATACAATCTTACCACAGCTTCTCCAGTTTACAGTGAGGATCTGTCAGTCCATCAGAGAGCAGATTCACTCCTGATGCTCCTGGTTTATTTCCACTTAGATCCAGTTTTCTCAGGTGTGAGGGGTTTGATCTCAGAGCTGAAGCCAGAGCAGCACAACCTTCATCTGTAACACCACAATATCCCAACCTGTAGAGCACATTGACATTCTTCATTCACTCAGTTCAGGATCTACAGCTCAGATAAGCAAGAACTTCACAATCAGAAAGAGAGACTTAATCAACGGCACCATTAACAGGTCCAGTCTAAGATCCAGACCTGCTTCTACATGCTGCTTGAGGGGGTTAGATTTAATACCATAAAAATGTAAAAAATCTTTTTTTTTAAATGCATCACCCAATTATGTTACACCCAATTATATATACTCTCATAAATATAGTATGTAAAATTATATCAGACACTTTGTAAAGAACCTAAAGCGACACCCCGTAATCTGACAGGACACATTATTTGTGTTCATTTCATTCTATTGTATATAATTTATTAATCCCAGTAGGATGAGAATGTAGATACTTTTATACAATTTTACCCCAGCGTTTCTATTTTACAGTCAGGATCCTTGAGTCTATCATAGAGCAGATTCAATCCTGGGTCTCTTAGGTTGTTCAATGACAGATCCAGTTCTCTCAGGTGTGAGGGGTTTGATCTCAGAGCTGAAGCCAGAGCAGTACAACCTTCATCTGTAATACCACAATTCATCAACCTGTAGAGAACAATGGCACTCATCAGGCTCTCAGTTCAGGAAACACTGATACAAATGACATGATATATATGAATGTCTCCTTTTATTGCATTGGAACAAAAACACATGTTAACGTCATAAATGTGATCATGTTTTATCAGTGTAATTATTTTTGTGTGATGCAGTAGCCTTTTGGCAGGCCTGAACTGGGTCTCCTTGAGTTTACTGTGGGACATGTTCAGAAAAAAACAACAACTCGTCATCAATCAACTGAATGAAATGTAAGATGACCTACATAGGTCTGGGGCGGGGCAAGTGTGTTAAATGCGTTAATAATTTTAACACGTTATTTTTTACTGCAATTAATTAATCCAATTAAGGTGTTAAATCGACAGCCCTAATCATTACATAACACTTCGAAATATTAGTCGATAATATAATTCACTCATGAACACAACACAGACACTGACACTTCTTATTTTATTTTATGCATGCTTTGGATCAGTTGAGGGTCATGACTGAAAGATTAAATAACAGATTGCAACATAAATTAAAGAGGTAAAAGTGGTAGTAAAATAAATTAACAGTTGCTAATCAAATAATTAAGCAATATCCCATGACCAAGGGTGCTGTTTTTCCAAATGTCAGCATGGCAGTGATTTGTCTGATTTTTTTTGTAAGTACCTTAATATCCTCAACACATTTGTATGAACACAGATGTAACATCTTCATCTCATCCAATATTGTTTTATATTAAACTATAACCAAGTAAAATGATGTCAGACACATTGGAAAGAATCTAATGAAAACAAAAACAACATTCCCTTTAGTAATTTCACAGTAGATTTTTGCTATGGCAGTCATTATTTACCATAAATATAGAGAATGATGTTGAGAGATTTCATACAAACTTACCTCAGTATCTCCCATTTACAGTGAGGATGCTGTAGTAGATCAGAAAGCTGCTTGACTCCAAAATCTCCCATTTCGTTTTCAGTCAGATTCAGTTTTTTCAGATGTGAGGGGTTTGATCTCAGAGCTGAAGACAGAGCAGCAATACCTTCAACTGTAACGCCACAATACCTCAACCTGTAGAAAACAATGACACTCTTCGGTCCCTCAGTTCAGGATCTACAGCTCAGATAAGCAGGAACTTCACAATCAGAAAGAGATACTTAATCCACGGCATGATTAACAGGTCAAGTCAAGTCAAGTCACCTTTATTTATATAGCGCTTTTTACAATGCAGATTGTGTCAAGCAGCTTTACAGTGATAACTGGTATATAATTTTGGCTGCACAGCAGCTCTTAAAGAAAATGATGTCAATGCAGACAGAACAAAGCGCTGTTGAATAACAATAATATCAAGTCCAGTTTAAAGTTCAGACCTGCTTCTACATGCTGTTTGAGGGGGTTAGTTTCAATTTCATATGAATGTAAATCTTTAATTTTTTTGTGTGAGTACCTCAAAATACCCAACACATCTATATGATATGAAAACAGTTTTCATATCTTCACTTCATCCAATCATCTTTACACTGTAATAAGGATATTAATCAATCCTGTAGCTCAAAAAGGTAGATCATGGTGTAAGCAACACCAAGATCATGGGTTCAGTTCCCAGGGAATGCAAAACCTGATTAAATGTTTATCCTGAATGCAATGGAGGTCACTTTGGATAAAAGCATCTGCTAAATGCATTAATGCAAATGTAATTAAAATGTCAGACACTTTGAAAATAATCTAATTAAGTTTAAGAAAATATTCACTTCAGTTATCTGAAGGTGCACTTTTTTAGCTTTATTTATTTTTTATCATTCTTTATTCACAGTGGGATGAGAATGAATGAGAATGATGATGCACTTTTATACACTCTTACTTCAGTTTCTCCAATCTACAGTGAGGATCCTTCAGTCCATCAGAGAGCAGATTCACTCCTGAGTCTCTTAGTTTATTCCATGACAGATCCAGTTCTCTCAGGTGTGAGGGGTTTGATCTCAGAGCTGAAGCCAAAGCAGCACAACCTTTTTTTGTGACACCACAATTCTCCAACCTGTAGAGAACAATGACACTCTTCAGTCTTCAGAAACACTGATATAAATAATAACATTTATATGAATTTATCCTTTTATTTCATTGGTTAGAAAGCGCATGCTACATTTTTTTCAACTCAGATCTGTAGCAAAAGTGAAACACTTTCTTTCTAGTAAAGACCTCAAAATTGTGATTCATGCACTAATTTCTCCTCGTTTGGATTACTGTAACTCTTTGTATGTTGGCCTACCTCAATCTGCACTGTCTTGGTTACAGATGGTTCAATTTTCCCTATAAAATTTAAAGTCGACTTAAAAAGGGTGGTTCATTGCGATTTCACTTTTTTTAACTTTAGTTAGTGTGTCATGTTGCTGCTTGAGCATAAACAGTACCTGCAAAGTTACAGTGCTGAAAGTTCAATGCAAATGGAGATATTGTCTTTTAAAGTTATGGCAGTTTAATGCCTACAATTATTAACTGTTTGGATTTGGGTTGGTGACATCATAAATCCTGCGATTAACATAAACCCTGCCCCCAGGAACACGCAACAATGTCAATGGGAACAGGCCATGTTGTGTGGCATTATGGAAGTGGAAGAATTGTTAACACTGGACACGCAATGCGTCAAAAGATGATAGAACCCATTATAATCAGTAATATTTTCTACACTGGATGCGGCGCAGAAGACAGCTTCCAGAATCTACATGAGTTCAATGCTGGATTTGCACAAAGGCTATTACTGAAAAATGAAGCAGTTCCCACTTTAAAAGCAGAAGCTGTTGTTTATAGGCCTCAAACTGTAAGTATGTTTTACTTTTGTACATTTTTGTACATGTCTTTTAAATGTATAGTTCTGTTGCTATTTTTTGGTTGCATCAACGACATAAACAAAGATCAATGCAGTTTGGGTTCACTAGCCAGTTAGCTAAATTCTATTGCATACTTCTCCAACAAATGCCAACAAACTTCTATGTTCATAGACAAACAGTTGTTAACGCTATAAATTAAACGATACCCTTACAAAAATGTTACTACTCAGCCTTGTATTCGGCTACAGTAAAGATTTAATCAGGATAAAATCGTATATTGAAAGCTAACAAAACGCATTAACATTTACAAGTGACAGCATATCTAAACACTTTGACACAAGTACAAAAGGAAATACTTACCATTCAGAAACATCCTTTAAAAGCGGTGCTTGCAGAGGTTTTGCTGGACCCTCTTCATTATTACTGCTATCTGGGTCTGATTCAGGCTCAAACTGATACAGCAATATTGATGCCATTATTTACATTTCCACCGAAAGCATGCAACTATTGCCCGTAATGGTAAGGGGCGTGGCGTTTCCGTACGACGTGCACTAGATGCTTCAGCGAATCCAGAGCTGTTGAAAAACATATTTTTAACGGCTCTGAGCGAATCACAATACACTGGGCCAGCTAACCAATCTGAGCCCATTGTGTATTTCGGAGGGAGTGGTATCATAGAACCAGGAAGTCAAACCGGCCATTCAAACTGACAATGGAGACAGCATTGTAGAGGTAAAATATATGAAAAATACTGTGTTTTTTTTAAAAACAAAGCATTAAGACATGTTAAACTGTGCCCCATTATATATGAAAAATTTGACTGCACACTCACTTGCAGAAAGTTTTTATTGACCCAACGTTTCGGCACAAAGCCTTTGTCAAGGTTTATACCTTGTCATACCTTGACAAAGGCTTTGTGCCGAAACGTTGTCAAGTTATGACAAGGTATAAACAAGGTATGACAAGGTCAATAAAAACTTTATGCAAGTGAGTGTGCAGTCAAATCTTTCATACATATTTAGATTTATCTCTCTTGACCTGCACCTCGGACAGAGTATGTTTGTTTATGTATCTCTTGAACTGTGCCCCATTAACACAATCAAGCCTAGAAAAAAAAATTTCACAAGATGTAATATAAGTCTAAGGTGTCCCCAGAATGTGTCTGTGAAGTTTCAGCTCAAAATACCCCATAGATTTTTTATTATACCATTTTTTTTGGGGTGGGATTAAAAATGCTCTGATTTGGCGGTGTACACCTTTAAATGCTCTTGCTCCCTGTCCCCAAGCTCGCGACTCCATAATACATTGCATATACAATATAATTCAAGTTCACACAGCAAATATAACTCTCAAAAAGGATCTTTACAAACTGTTCGTGATGCAGCATATCAGATCACATAAGTATGGCATGTATTTTGTGGATGTTTACATTCGATTCTGAATGAGTTTGCTCAGCTGTACAGCTAGCGGGACTAAAGCTACACACAGTGTTGGAGAGACATGCTGTGTATGTATGTATTTTGAATAGCTGGTGTTCTACATTATTTATGTATGTATGTATATTTTGATTGATTTTGATACTTGAGTTTTATTTCTATTACTGTCTTTTTCTTGTCTCTTTTAAACTCTGATTCATTTTTATTGTAAAGCACTTTGGATCAACTACGGTTGTGCTCTATATATAAAACCTGACTTGATTAAAATCATAAATTTGATCATGTTTTATCAGTGTAGTGATTGTTGTCAGTGTGACTTACTGAACTGATCTGGATTCCTTAACCACAGGCAGCAGCTTCTGAAGAACTTCATTTGCTGTATTTTGTGCTCCAATAAACTGTTTTAGATCAAAAACATCCATCTTCTGCTCTGATGTCAGCAACACATAAACCAGAGCTGACCACTGTAAAGAGGAGAGATTGGTTCCTCCTATCTCTCCAGATTTAAGATAATCTTGGATCTCCTGCATCAGTGAATCATCACCTAGTTCATTCAGACAGTGGAACAGATTGATGGATCTCTCTGGAGAGCGATTCTCGCTGATCTTCTGTTTGATGTACTCAACTGTTTCCTTTTTGTTGTAGGAGCAGCTTCCTGTCTGTGTCAGTAGTTCTCGTAAGAGAGTCTGATTGGACTCCAATGAGAGACCCAGAAGGAAATGTAGGAAAAGGTCCAGATGTCCATTCTTACTCTTTAAGGCCTTTTTTAGGGCTCTCTGATGCAGCTCAGATAATGGATTAAGTGTTTTGCAGTTGTTTGTAAAGGAGCGGTGAGCATATAGAGCTGCTAGATGTTCCTGGATGCTCAGATGAACAAAGCAGAAGACTTTCGCCTGATACAAGCCAAACTCCTCTCTGAAGATCTGAGAGCACAATCCTGAGTACACTGATGCTTCTGTCACATCAATGCCACACTCTCTCAGGTCTTCCTCATAGAAGATCAGGTTGCCTTTCACAAGCTGCTGGAAAGCCAGTTTCCCCAGTTTGAGAATCATGTCTTCATCTTTCACTTTCTTCTCATAGTCCATCTCATGTTTGATGTTTGTCTGAATGAGCAGGAAGTGTGTGTACATTTGAGTGAGTGTCTTGGGAATCTCTCCACTTTCTGCTTCACTCAACATCTTCTCTAGAAAAGTGGCTGAGATCCAGCAGAACACTGGGATGTGGCACATGATGTGGAGGCTCCTTGATGACTTCAAGTGTGTGATGATTGTATTGGCCAGACTCTGATCACTGATTCTTTTCCTGAAGTATTTTTCTTGCTGTGGCTCATTGAAGCCTCGTACCTCTATCACTCGATGGACACACTCAGGGGATGAGGGGATGAGATCAGCTGCTGCTGGTCTGGAGGTGATCCAGATGAGAGCAGAGGGAAGCAGATTCCCCTCAATGAGGCTCATCAGCAGCACATCCACTGAGGCTGATTCAGATATATTACACATTTTCACTTTGCTCTTAAAGTTCAGAGACAGACGACACTCATCCAGACCATCAAAGATGAACAACACTTTATACTCTTCACTGGATATTTCCATTTCTTTTGTTTCAGGGAAAAAGACATGAAGAAGATCTGAAAGACTGAGTGTTTTGTCCTTCATCAAGTTGAGCTCTCTGAAAGGAAGTGGAAATATGAGCTGGATGTCCTGATTCTCTTTCCCTTCAGCCCAGTCCACAATGAACTTCTGCACAGAGACTGTTTTTCCAATGCCAGCAACTCCCTTTGTCAGCACAGTTCTGATGGGTTTGTCTTGTCCAGGTAAAGGTCTAAAGATGTCATTGCATTTGGTTGGTGTGTCTTCTGTTGCTGCTCTCCTGGATTGTGTCTCAATCTGTCTTACCTCATGCTCATTATTGATCTCTCCACTTTCACTCTCTGTGATGTAGAGCTCTGTGTAGATCTCATTCAGGAGTGTTGGGTTTCCCTGCTTTGCTGTTCCTTCAAACAGACACTGAAACTTCTTCAGCAGATTTGATTTAAATGTGCTTTGGACCAGTTGAGAATCACAACTGAAAGAATAGATTATTAGATTATAACATAGATTAAAGAAATAAAAGTGATAATAAAATATCTTTATGTCTAGACAGAAATGTTGTACCTCAGATTAGATGATGTGTGTCTTCCCCAAAATGCTCCTTGAGTGTCCATAGATTGTTCACTAATTATGGACAAACATGGACAGAACAGAGACTATATAATTGAGAAGAGAAAACAGAGACATATAAAGTCATTCATATGAAGTCATTCTGCGTCACCTTAACCAGAGGTCCCTGGCCACACATGTTAATTTTGATTTATTTTTCTGGTGAAAGAGATTCATAAATGAAGAAGAAAGTAAATATTAATTCCTGGCATTTAATAGTAATTCACGATTTAGTAGAGTGGGATCAAAATGAAACAGAGATATGTAGGTCTATTTGTAAAATTTGATTTTAGCAGTCCTTGTTGCATTATATCCCAATGGTGACCGTTCAAAAATGGGACTCTGAAGCACCATCAAAGTTTGCATGCCTGTAACTCAAGAAGTATTAAATATATCTTAATAGCCTTTTTCAGTTCTTAACAAAATTTTCTTTTGGTATCTTAAATTTTTAAGGCCCTATATCTGGGTATTTACTTTAAAGTTCCAAAAGAGGTCTGGTCTCTACATTTCCTCCCCAGTGGAGTTCTGGACAATAATGTTTTGGATCAGTTATACATTTCCATTGGGGCAGCAATAGTAGTTCGTAAAAGGAAAAAAATCTTAAACACTCAAAATAGTCATCAAAGATGAGAATCTTGGTCCCCGAGAGCCAAAGTTGTGATGTCTAAGAATTTTTACCAATATTTACCAAAGAAAGTAAATAATTTTCCCTAATCAAATGTTTTATCAGGCAATTTTTTTTTAAATAATTTTATTTATAACAGTTTTTATATAAACATAAAACTGATGAAAGTCTCAATGTATACAAAAATATATTATACACAAAAAAAAACTAAAAAAAAAAAAGAAAGAAAAAAGAAACAAACAAAAGAGACACACTACACGAGCACGACACGACAACAACTCTGTCACCCAACGACTTTATTTGAAAATGGATATCGGGAAGAAATTAGATTACATTTAGAATAAAATTTTATTAAAATTAAAATAACCCTTTCACACAAAAGTTTAAAATAATCTAGCTGACCTCCCAGAGTTAAGGGCACCATTAGAACGTTTCCCTTTATTGTTTCCATGTTGACGTGTCATGATTGTCACATGACAAACCGCGGCTACACAGTATGACAGATGTATTGCTTTTCTCACCATGTCATCAACTATCTGATATTCCAATTCTCATATATGTGCAAGTGAGTGTTTTGCCATTTAAAAACCTATATCATGATCTTGATCTTAATCTATAACGTGAGATGGGCGTCGCCTTGTTTGTTTGCACTTTAGTTCAGAGAGTCCTGTCAGTCAGATTTATAGGCTACAGCACGTGAATTCATCCATTTGTACCGAAATACATGTGGCCGGTGAACTGAGAGAAGAATAGAGTGAGCTTTATAGTTACTTACACAACGTGTATCTGATATGAATAAACGTCGGTAAATTATATTTGAATGGATTGTTATTGCTGCTTCCATAGACATCAGTGTATATTTCATTGGCTGTAGCTCGTCGCGACACGCGACGCCACAGAATATTGAGTCGGCCGACAGCTCCAGATATTTAGCATGCTAGATATTTGTCTGATTTTCCCCCATTCACAGCCCGACCTGTCGGCAAGCTTGTTAACTTGCAAATCGGCTTAAATCGGGCTTAAAATCCTGTAGTGTGAACTTGCCATTAGTTGTCACAAACCTGTTTAGTTAAATGGTCAGAGATATCTGTATGACAGATAAAAATAGGAATTGTATTTTGCTGCATTCTCGTTTTCTGCAGTGTTTTAGCAAAAGTATCTTGACTAAAAACTTTGACTAAAAGCATTTTTCATGAGCAGATTGCTGAATTTGACCAATTTTCTGTGGTCGAAAATTAAATGTGAATTGCTACTTATTTAAAGAGGAATGTCTGAAGAACAAGTAGAGAAACGTACCTTTATTCATTCATATAAAAAAATGATAATTTAAAATTGTCATTTTCACTGCCCTCTACAAAATAGTGGATTACGCAGTAAGTATTTGTTCATGAAATTTAATACAATTATTTTGGCTTTCATCACTATGTTTGTCCTCCTTCAGAAAAAAATATGAACAAAATAAAAAAAAATCCTGGGAAACTAAAATTTGGTTGATTTGACATGGAATGACCCTATAGTTAATTTTACATGTAAATAAACCTCACATAGAGAACAATCTATATACCTCAGATTAGCTGATGTGTGTTTTCCCACAAAGTTTATTGACTCTCCCACAGACACGTCACTCTTCATGAACACACAGCTGGGCTCCGGTGAGATTGATGTGTCACCCTCGAATTGACTTTAATACAATAGAGACAATAGAATAGAGATAAAAGAGACAAGAATCAACTTGGTTGATTTTACATGAAAATAAATTCCACTATAAAGGTTGTAAATAAAGGTTGAAAATAAAGGTTGTCTATCAAAAAAGCATAAGATAGTATGTTGAAGAGTGATGACACTGTCCAAGGATAATACACTTTTAATACATTTATAGTACATAATACATTTTGTAGTCATTTTGAATGTACACACACACACACACACACAAATACATTTTACTATTTTGAATGATGTCCTTCTTTCATCTGTATGACTATAAAGAGTATTAGTTTACATTATTTCCCCTTCTATCAAAGTGATCGCGCCGGCGCACTCACACATATCAGTTCTGGCAGTGCTGTCTTGACATCACAGCCTGTTCATTATCAAAATAAAATATGCTTAATTTAATTTGCCTGTAGTGCAATATAAAGGTGCCGGTCAGTCATCTGTCACTTGCTGTTGTTCCAAACTCATTTCTCTGTGATGATGCTGATTTAGGACCTGACTGAAGTACGAGCCTTCTTTGCATAAATAGTTTAACATCCAAGTTACATCACAAATATGGAAACTTTGGACCGAATGAGAGATTGAGAGAGAGATTTAAATAAATTTGTTTAGGCTTGGTGTTATAAAATAAATGTTGTTTGTAACCAATGGCAATATTTAAAGGCTATTTTTATAGGCTACAATTTTATTATAGGCCTACATGGCTACTTAAATTTTTTCATTCTTGTTTTTTATTTATTTATTTATTTTTTTTTTAATACCATTCATTTAAAGATTTGTCATTGAGTGAGGGGAAGTAAAATACACATAGCCTACATGTTAATAATGTTTATAATGTTTGTTAATGTTGTATTTGTGTAGAATTCGCGTATGGCTCTACGCATGTAAGATAAATGGGTTAGGCTATTATAGGTGTTTATTTAATAAATATGAATGTACCTTGCATCTTTTACCATACACTGCCCATTAGCCAACTTCTTAGGCCTGTTTAGTTTAGGGGGCCAACTCTCAAAATCTGTGTGGGAAAGTTGCAGGACGAACTGGACAGCGTGGAGAGAACGCACAATAACTTTGCTTTAAAAGTTTAGTTGGCAGAGAAAATACACACCGTTTTGTTTGACATCAATTAATACTCAATATTAATGAAATAAACTCAGCAAATCAAAGTTATGACTGCTGCATATTTCCTGTGCACTTCAATACTGGTCTGTGCTTAACTGTAGGCACGTTTATTTGCTTAGAGTTTAACCCATCGCAACTTACTGTAATTGTGTGAACTTATTGGTAACTGCTCACACTGATGTTGTTCTAAAGGCTTATTACCTTCTTTTTTCAGAACACACACACACACACACAAAGTCCTGCTTGCACTTGCCTAAGTTGCAAGTTATTACATTTATACAAATCGTAAAATTAGTCCTGTGTGTGAGTGTGCAGCAGTTTGTGGTGCATTCTTTGGAGATATTGTAAGGTAACCTGAACCTCAGATACTTTGATCTCCTGAGATATGGACAGTACAAACACATACAACCATTTGTCTCCACATCCCACAGAGTGAAGTTGCGGGAAAGCTTCTTTCTATCCTAACCTTCCTTCACATTTGTTCCTTCTCCCTCACTTCCATTTACACATTCTTCCCTTCACTCCGTTCATTTAGAAAGATTATATAAAGACTATAAAGTCCTGTCAATGCAAGTGAATTCACAGTCATGTTTGGTATCATTTAAAATGTCTCAGTGCGACTGGTACAATGGTCTCGTCTACATGGAAGTAAAACAAAAGGTAATAAAGGTTTTAAGAGTTTAGAGATACTTTGGTTGCTATCGTGGGTGTGCCCCTTTCCCAGGGTCCTTCATCCAAACTACCTCCAAGGTGCGAATTCCCTAGTTCTGTGACCCTAGTCAATGCAAATTCCTATTGTAGGTTCATGCCCCACATTGGGGGATGTTTTGTCTTGGTCTGAGTATTTAAAGAAATGCTGCAAAAGGCTCGGGGCAATTCTGTAATCAGATCAGCCCACATTGCTGAGTGTCCAGGAAAAAGTGCCCAGGCATGCATCTTTTACTCTATTTCTGAGCATTTGATGATTTGTATTGATCATCTTTGAATTGATTATGTAATTGGCATGATATGTTTACCTGACTAATAAATTGTTACATTTGATTTTATTCTGACTTACTCTGAAATTATTGATTTCAGTATATTATGATGTATCCGCTGTTACCGCAAATCTGCATCAGGTTAGTAACAGACTAAAGTCCAGTTTTGAGTGGAGTGTAGGGCACGCCAACTGTGATTTTATAGCTCCGGCTAACACTTGGCATTAGTTCAAGTGTACTTAGACTGTAAAAGCTAAAAAGGGAATTTCCGTTTAGGACAACAACATTTTGATTGACCAAACTAAATAGGGTGAGCCTTCCCTTTGTTTAATGTAATGTTACTTTAGCTAAGTGTACATGGGAAACCATGACATAACCAAACCAAAGCTACTATCAGAGAAGTAATATTAGTCAGCTTATTTGTAGTAGTGGTTGTGACCTCTGACTAAACATAGTGTTACTTTAATTTAAGTGTATACAGATCTATGGGGACTAAACAAAATACTTTTAGATAGAGCAAGTATGAAAGCGGCCTTCTAAACAGTATAGTCAATTACCTCTGTCTAGTGACCAAGACTGGTGAGTTTGTGATCGTGGGCCCGCATAATAAATGAATGGCCGGTGCAAGGACCCTGTGCGACTCTGAGAACCGAATGAACGAGTACAATAAGAGTAAATAGTTAAATAGAATAATCAAATGTCTAGATAAATTATAAATATAAATATAAATATAAATGGTCAATAATCAATTGACATTCCAACCTAAATTCAAAGTCATAATAAAATGGAATGAGATAAGAGTTTTAATGGAATTGATCTACTTTGCCACACTGAAAAGACAGAACGTGCAAGAAACCTTCCCCGTCCTATGGGAAAACTGCTGTTGGACCGATTGGGCGGGCCTTACAATATCAATTATAATACATTTTAATAAAACACAAGGCCTACATTATCTCAGAAGAGTATGTATTTTAGTCTCTCTGTTGTTCTCCGGATATCAGATAGTCAGAATGACAGTTCTTGCGTCAACGGTATAGGCCTATTATATAGGCTACCCATCAATTATTCTTTCCTTTTTGTATTAGTGTGTAAAAATATTTAATTATTTTGCCTAATTATATTTAATTTACATTTAATTTCATTGTTAGTCTGGTTGTTTGATTAGAAAAAGGGAGCTGTAGGCATCTGACGCTGCATAAACGAAGCATATTATCGCATATTATTACATATATATGCTGATAATGGAAGGCTCTTTAACTGTCTGGATTTATTCCAATATTTCTCTTCTGGCCCGTACATACAGTGAAATAAATTAATAATAAATTGTATTTCGTTAAACGGGTTGTTTTTTTAAAGTCGGTGCTTGAAGCTGCTCTTAATTTTCATTGATGACTGCAGTGTTCGGAAATATTATAGACTGTTAATAATTTTAATTATAGGCCTATAATTAATTGTAGAATGACCTAACAAACTTTCAAACATTTTCAAAGAGGAGTTAATAGCCTAATCTTTTATTCCTATCCTCACAGCATGTCAGTTATGCTGTGATGCGCTATGAAATTATTGCAGGGCAAATTTATTGCTATAATATTAATTTAATAATAAAAGTAACCTAATAGTAATAATAATAGACTAGAAGAATTAACATGCCTACATTAATTGGAAATGCCAAATCCTCTTAATATTGCCAATATTTGATGCTTTTGACAATATATCTGGCTATATCGTTGATGCATGATCATTGGCGCAACCCAGCACGGTGCGTGCCCTGCATGCCCATCCACTACGCTACTGAATAGGCCTATTTAACAGTAATATTTGATCTCTACATGTGGGCGGGAATGAAACACCGCTTTCAGCTGATTGGTCATTGGTTTAATGGATTCTTAACGTGTTTATTGCCACTACATTTAATCTCTTTCTCGTCAAACAGCCAGACTAACGAATGGCCAACGGCTTGGCACATACCATACCGAGGCAGAGCGTAGACAAGGCTTTCTTTTGTGTGTCCATAAATTCGGCAACCTACGCGTGTTTATCTCAGAAATATTATTATTATTATACTAGCTTATCTCAGAAATAACAATTTACTTCGCACCTGCACTCACAACTACCTATTGTAACACCTATTGTTGACCAAAAATTCTCTCTGCCAACTAAACTTCCAAAGCAAATAAAGTCATAGAACTGTTGAGCGACTGACTCGCAGTAGGCGCACAGAGTTGTTTTATTACTGAATGAATAAGAGTCTTTGAACAACCTATTGATATAGACGATGATTCAATGACCAATTAATATAGACAGTCACTTGATTTTATTCCTGAAAGAATCAGCGTTTTGAACAAATCGACGAATGAATAAATGACTCCTTCCTCAACACAATGACAGTATTTCATAATCCAAGTATCATTTCATTTAGTCCTTTCATATTTCTGTGTAAAAAAGTTGTTTAAAATATGAATCTCATTATATTATACAGTTGTAATTGCCATGTAAATATATTTACTGTAAGTACATCTGAAAGCAGCTTCATGCAGTTGGTTGATACTGATTTAATTGCTAACAGCCTATAGTGTCATAATATTCTGATTTATTTGACTAAATTTAAGAATTTAACATTATAGATAGCATACATATTTAATAAGATTAGGAAAGAAATTCTATATAAAGATAAAAAAAACTGAAAATCATTAATAGGAACCATATGGGAAAGTAAATTTCTGACACTGGTAGATGGCATGCTGCTTGATGCACTGGGCAGCGTGGAGCGAATGTACAACACATTGCAGTAAAGCGCAAAGTACCAGTATCAATTTAAGTGTAAATATGCAGCAGTCACACCTTTTGTTTTAGACAACATGGGATGAATTTGAAATGATATGACAGATAGGCTATGAAAAGATATTTATTTGTGTATTTTACAGTCACAGCATATATATTAGGCCTATTCTATATTAGGCCTATTCTATTTTTAGTTTTTTTTTTTTTTTTTTCATAGAGAAGTGTAGGAAATGTAGTTTATCACTGGCTTATGATATGTCAAAGGCTAGGCCTACATGCTATTTTTTCCTTAAAGTAATACATTTTGTTTTAGGCAATATTCTGAGTTTATTTCATTAATATTGAGTATTAATGGATGTCACACAAAATGTTGTTTTATTTTCTCTGCCAACTAAACTTCCCATGCAAATCAGAACTGACTCCTAACGCACAGAGTCTTTGAACAAATCAGTTGACTGAGTGATTCAATGGCCCAATAGATTAGAGATTCACTTGATATTTATTCCTGAATGAATCAGTGTTTTGAACGAATCGGTTGAATAAATGACTCATTCATTAACACAATGACTTGCTGCCACCTACTGGCGACATTAATTTCATAATCCAAATATCGTTTCATTTTGTCATTCATTTAATATTTCTGTATTCAAAATGTTGTTTAAAACATTAATCTCATTACATTATGCAATTGTAATTGCTACGCATTTACTGCCCTCTCTGAGCAACATTATCTAACATCTCATTAAATAGATCTAAAAGCAACTTCAGGTGCTGCTTCTTTGCCACCTCTGCAAGCCTTTGGTTGATACTGATTTAATTGGTAACAACCTATAGACCGTATGCGCCAGAGAAACAAGCGCGCCGTTATCTTTATAAAATTGTCTTTGAACTTCCGTTTTTGCGGTAGGTCTGTACATTTCTTATGGCATCGCTGTCAAAGAATATTTAGCTGGTGAAGTGGATTTACTTGTTGTAGAGTTAATGAAAGTTATCATGAGCATTGTTATGTTTAAAGCAGATGTCTTAACAAATGTCAGTAGACCGGGAAGATTTTAAAACGAGCAGTTCATTCATAAATATGTAAGATCGCTGTGGAAATACAAACTGGAAGACAAAAGTCAACGAGCGCAGCGCTGAAAAGGGGCGGAGCTACATAAGGTCTATAGCGTCATATTATTCTAAGAACTTCACATTAAAAATGGCATACCTACAAATGTAATAAGATTAGGAAAAAAATCCTATATAAACGTAAAAAAAACCCCTGAAAATCAATTGCCCTTACGGTAAAGTTAATTTCTGATACCAACAAATGGCAATAAATAGGCTTATAAAAATACTCTTCATCTCTTTATTGTTGGTGTTATTTCATGGTTTTGATATCTTATAACTGAGAGAGCACTATAATAGCTATATTTAACACTATATTTATTTAACATTACTCCAAAAATTTAATTTGGCTGAGTTTTTATTTATTTTTTTACTTTTTTTAAATGTGTGATAGCCTATTTCAAATTGGCATCTCAAACGAGTTCACCTCCGTTATCAAATCATGACGTCCAATTCCCATTACAATAAAGTCCATCTCTGAACTAATAACACCGCTTTGAGGAACTAATAACATGTAATATCTTTTCATATCTGTCATATTTCAAATTCATCCCATGTCCAAAACTCAGGGTGTTGTCTAAAACAGAATTGTTTTGACTGCTGCGTATTTACACTTAAATTGATAGGCTACTGATTTGCGCTTTACTTCAATGTATTGTAGCCTACATTCGCCCAGTTTGAGATATGTTTTCTCTTGTTTGGTGGGTGTGTCAGAAATGTCAGCCCAATCAGCGGCAACATGTATATAAACCACGCGGTGTTAAATAGACAGCTCGCACAATGGGTATGAATGTAACATAAAAATACTATACATATTTATATATTTTGCTATTGTATTGTGAAGTGACACTTTCATAAACATTCTATACTCCTCTGATCATATAAAGGCAAATATTACAATATCATAGCACAACAACAGTGATCAGCAATAATGATAAGCCTAATACTCACAATAAAAATAATAAGGTAATTTCATAACACAGTCAAAAGATACACTGACCCATTTCTTTCACATTACATTTCAAATGATAACTCTCCATATTTCAAAACCACTTAATACATACATTATAGTGAAAATACTCACCAAGGAAAAAGTAAATGAAAGAAAAGTTTTCTTTTGATTTTCCAGAAGTGTTCTTTCATGTGCATGTCAAACTTTTCCAGTTCGTCTCGATCTCTCTTCGCTTCGATTAGCCTTAAAGCATGATTTCTGAGGATATTTTTCACAAAATTATCTATTTTTAGATTATTTAAATTCTCTTTTGAGAGCTATGAACACGAATGCACTTTCTCGTGTCAGTCTGCGTCACAGTAAGCTTGTTTGAGATGCGCCTCGCCTGAAGTTCAGCCGATAGTAGGCGGCTGCAGTGAACAAAGCGCAGGCAAGTTCTGTTCTCGTAGTGGATCAGACACATACGAGATCAAAGGTGGATATCGCGGGATTCACACTCGTGCGCACACTCGATAAACTGGATGTAATTTAAGTCATGTTGCTTTTAAATTAAAATAAACATAATGAACAATTGTTACGACCCTGGTCTAGGTCAGGGAAGCAGCATAAATAAAATGTTCAGGAAAAATCAGTTTCAACAATTTCTTTCTCTTTTTTTTTTATTTTTCCGTTTAGTTTCGTCACAAAACAAACATGAATGAAGCAGTTTCTTCAGGGCTGGGCAAGGCCAAAACAATAAACAAAACGGCCACTAAACTAAACCCGAATTATTACTAACTAAACCCTGTAAAAAAAAAAAAAAAAGAAAAAGAAAATACAGTGGTCTTTACCTAACTTCCTGGCTACCTCAACACAGGAGAAAAGATGTACACAAAAGAAAAAGGCACCCAACCCCTACCGCTTCAGTGATCAAGGAAAATATTGTATATACAATATTTACAGACAATGGCAACACAACTGCCACAATAAAGAAACAAAAAGATTTATAAACAAATGAAAACAATATGGTCAAAAATCAAAATGAGAGTGCTTTATAGAAGTGAATAAGAATTGGTGACAACCTTAAATAATATACATGATTTAGATCTCACTGATATCACAAGCCAGCTATATCAATAACACCCTCTCAGTAGCTACAACACGCCAACATCACTCTCCCCTCCGCCACGTCTGCATCCCGGGCGTTTTTCAAAGGAACGTTCCACTCGAGTCTGCCAATCCCTGGGTACGTCTCGAATACGTCCAATCATGGCGGAGCTACTTGAGAGCGAGAGAGAGAGAGAGAGAGAGAGAGAGAGAGAGAGAGAGACACGCACACGCACATCTCCACAAACAGGGAAAAGGGGGGAGGAAAACAACAATACGTCCTCTGACGTAACACTCCCACCCATCAAAAGTCAAAACAGGGATTCTTTTCTTTTGTTTTGACATATTTTATACACATAAATTAACTTTGATAGACACGGGAAAGAGCATCTGCCAACACATTCTCACTACTCTTCTTGTGGCGTATTTCAAGGTTGAAATTTTGAACCATTAATGCCCACCTCATTAGCCTTTGATTTGAGTTAGACATTCGCAAAAGGAAGACTAGGGGGTTATGGTCAGTATATACTACTACTGGTACAGAACTTCCACCAATATAAACTTCAAAATATTGAAGGGCTAGGAGTAATGCGAGGGCTTCTTTCTCGATTGTACTGTAGTTGCGTTGTGCTCCTGAAAATTTCCTCGAGAAATAACTTATTGGATGATCAATTCCTGTTTCACCATCCTGAATCAACACAGCACCTGCTGCTAAAGCACTTGCGTCCACCTCCGATTTGAATGGACGGGTGAAATTAGGGGTGGAGAGGACTGGGGCATTGCATAGAAGATCTTTGGCAGCCTTAAATGCAACCTCACAATCTGCATTCCAGCGAAAAACTCTGGATGAACTTAGCAAGTCTGTAAGTGAAGACACAACCGTAGCAAAATTCTTACAGAATCCCCTATAATAGCCAACCATTCCCAAAAAACGATGCAGTTCTCTCTTTGTTTTAAGGACAGGGAACTCCAAAATTGCCATCACCTTGGCATCAATGGGACGTACATGACCTTGGCCCACTTGTTTACCCAGATATGTGACCGTTGCTTTCCCAAATTCACACTTAGCCAAGTTAATAGTTAGAGGAGCATTTGACAGACGAAGGAACACTTCCCGCAACGATCGTAAATGGTTTTCCCAAGAACTGGAATAAACCACCACATCATGTAGATACGCTTCACAATTTTTCACACCGGACAATACCTTTTGCATCAGGCGCTGAAAAATGGCTGGAGCGGAATATTGGAAAAAATTATCCAGCGTGACGAATGCAGAAATTTCTGATGCACGAGCTGTCAGAGACACCTGCCAGTAGCCTTTTAACAGGTCTAATTTGGTCACAAAACATGCAGAACCAGCGCGGTCTATACAATCCTCTATCCAGGGTAAAGGAAATGAGTCGGGTTTGGTTGCACTGTTTACCTTTCTGTAGTCAGCGCAAAATCAAAAGGTATCATGAAAGAGAACATTGGTTTGCGAGAGATTGTCTGAGAATAATGTCTGGGAATAATGAAGGAAATTCACACAATGTTCAGGAAACATGCCTGTTCCCTCATAGAAGGATTTCTATGAATGAATGGGGTGGAGTCCATTTTATGGGCATTATGTGTGTTTCAAAAGCGAAATTGAGTGAGAGTTAACGCATTTGCATTCCTTCTGGTTTTGCACGTGGCTACCTTCCCTGACCTGGAATGTGTCTAAGGTCCACTAATTGCTGGACTAGTGTTGGCAAAGGGGGAGTAAAAGCTGATAATGATTAGTGGGAGGGCAGACATCTCGGAGTCTACTTGGGCCTACTTGGACTTTTGCTTGATACGGTTTTGAGACGTCTGTTGGATTATTAATTTATTAATGAATAATTGTGTGTCCAAATGTTCCAGATGCTACAATTATAAAACAATGTACACAATCATTTAACTTTCTTACATTTTTACAGGTTATACAGATATGATAAGTATTAGACAGTGAATGATATATGTAAACAATCATTCTTCACTCTGCACACATGCAGGCCATAGGACAGGGGTAACAGTGTTACAGGGGCCCAGAACCAAAATCACTTCTCAAGAAGAAACAAAAGGTTTCCTTGTTTGACTTTGGATGAAGCATTGAATCATTCTGGAAAGTTACACAAACACATCTGTGTGTGATGATCACTATGGGTTTGTGTCTGTTGATTACTGTATGTTGAATGTGATGTGTCTGTAGTGGCTCTTTATTCACCATCAGTTGATCCAGAGAAGGTTAGACTAATATCTAAAACCTGTAAGTAAAACAGAGACAAATGTATGTGACATTATTGCACTAACCACTTTAGACCAGCTAAAAGAAATTACTTAGACTAATAAGAGAGAGATTATAATATAACACTGTGAAACATCATTGTTAAAGCTGTTTTTAAACATTCAGATTTTGATTTTGCATCCAAATCACCATGAATGATAACCCTTGACCCTTATCTATAATCCTGTATGACTGTCCTCTTTCTATTTCATTGGGTCAGTTTTATTTATGACAAAGAAAGTACAGATGGTAGCCAACCAGAATGCCTATTCCCGCCGAGTTACCCGTCGCAGCAAAGCCACCGAGGCAAAAATAAACCAGTCGCATTTCAAAGTCATTTGCGAAATGACCGCCAGGTGCCGCAAAAGGACATTTTGCTAAACAGCTGCAGTTGTTGCATTTTGAAATGTAAGTAGAGCTGAAGTCATAAATCAACAATAATAAAAACGCAACATTTATGTTATAAGGGGGGAAAACGTGGTTAATGTTGTTTAGACAAACAATCTATACAAATTCACCAGTTCACATAATATTATTTGTAAGAAGAGTGAACTGTTACATAGTCAAACCGAGGAGGCACGCACCCTCTCAGATTTATAAGGCAAATTAAATTTAAATGCACTGCAGCTTACAAAACACAAACATTAATAAAATTTATTTTTTTACATTTGATACAATCACACCAGTGTGATTAGAACGGTCAGTGCCAAATGTCATCAGTTGCTAAATTCGTTTGCTCTATAGCTCATTTATCATTTATCTCAACCAAAGATCACAACTGTTCAGTGTTTACAGTCATATAAGGTTTATTTATGTTTCTGATATTTAAATACACAAAGTAGGCCTACTAGCAAATAAATAAATAAATAGTTGTTCGAGCAATTCCAGCGTTATGGACGTGACATTTGCAATCTGAACTTGAAATATTAATTCTCAAATGTATTCATAACCAATATATTGAATCATCTGTTTATATTTTTCAAAACACCTGAAAATACAGTCCAGATATCAGAAAAAATATAATTCTTTATATTTTAGATGAGGGAAATAGGCTACACATGCGTTACGGACTGAACATATTTTGTAGACTCTCTGTGAATTACAATGCACAAACCAAAAGCAATATCTGCCGAATGGAGAAGGGTTGGCTCTTCACAGAACATAAAGCATTGGTTTTATTTCAATTTTTGTTTTTGCATTTCGGAGGAAAAATCTGTTATGGACGTGGACGTGGAAATGCATAAAAAAAATTTAACAGAGACCTCTAATGGGTATTTAATATGGCTTCCCCCGTTCATTTAAGCCATTAGTCAACTACTCGCACGTTTATAGCTTATTACATTAATATAATAAACCACAATGAGCCCTTAAAATATAGAGGCGTAGGCTGATTTAGTCTGCGCGCATAAAGCATAAAGCACACATAAAGCTTGCTGCAAAGCACCGGCAAAAGTAGCCTAATGATTGTGAATGTGTCAGGGAAAAATTTGAAATTTTAATTTTTTTTAATAATAACTAGTGTTTTCTGAGTCCGTGTCGGCTGTAAAGATGAATTCCTTTTCGCTGATTCCTTTAGAGAGAAATGCAACTTTCATATATGGATTACATAATCAGACAGTTGCCTATTTTATTTTTATATGAATTGGTTCATTTAAAAGTAGACATTTCAAGCTTTCAATGGACATATTTCTCATGTCTGTGAGGCAAGCATAAGCTGACTTTCAGTTGAGACAGGTTGAGATGTCCTCCAGTACACAGAGACAGAAAGGGCATCCATTTGTTTTCTTTATTTTACAAAAGCACAACATTTTGTTGTGATTGTGAGTTTTAATAAATAAGAAATAAGACAAAGTATTTACAGTTCCAAATGATCTATTACTCTTAATTATATAACCAAAAATGTATTATTTTAAGTTATTTCATTATCAGGAAAAAATGCAAGTGATGGCGCTGGCGCCTCCATAACATGCAGTATTATTACTTTCCACTCTCCACATAAAAAAAAAAATTAATATGCACCAACGTAATAGTGTTGGATCCATAAATAAATATACACCAGTCTATATCTGTGACAGTTTCACTCTATTTTGGACTTTGTTTTCCTGCCTGCACCATTTCCCGCCACTAGGTCGTTGTCATGGTTTTTGATTTAGTCATCACTGTCAGCTGTATGTCACCATCACCTCATTTGCACTCGTACTTAAGTTCCCTTGTTTCTGTTCACCCATGTCGGGTATCATTCATGTATACGTGTGTGTTAAGCTCTTGTTTGGATTTACCTTTGGATTTATTAAAGATTGCCTTCTCTCTTCATCTTCGTGTTCGTATTTGACCTTCAACACAGCGTGAGTGACAGAATACCTGACCTAAAAAGTGATTAGCGGTGTGTTCCTGTGTTTTTTTTTTTTTTTTGTATGTGTGTTTTTTGGGACTTTTTGTTTTTTCCCCATCACCATGGACTTCCCTGCTGTTCGCCTCATGTGCCTTGTACAGGGAGATAGCTCCCTCAAAAGACATTTGGAGGATTATTTGAACCTGGCCCATCTAACAACCTTCCCAGATGACTGCTTATGCTCGTTCCTGATCGCTGGACTCAACACGTCCACAAGAGCGCAGTTATCTGGGAGGGGTCCTCGAGGGAGCTTCATGGACTTCTCCTAACCCAGTGCACAACCTATACCACCCAGACGACGACGATCGGCAGCATGAGCCCACCACAGGCCACGTGAGTGACTCCGCCGCGACGTTCGAGTCAGCGCCTCTGGGAGCGACCGAGCTGAACAACGCAATGGAGCCTGAGCAACATGTGTCTGACCAGGTGTGCGAGCCGGCTGCACCATCTATCGCTGAGGGAGTTCTAGTGGATATCGAGGGCATGGAAGTGAGCCCCGCCCACCCTCCCGCTGCTGAGAGTGAGTTTCTGGTTTCAACACTGGCGAACTTTCATTTTGGAGAAATTGAACTTTTTGACCCATCATCATCAGAATCTGTCAGTCATGTCCCTAATTCTCTGTCCCCACCCAACCTCCCTCTCCCACCACCTCTCCAAAATGTCATTGAAACTGTTTTATTTCTTGTTGGCTTCTGTATTACCCTTCAAGATCCTCTTCAGTCCCCAACCAGTTCTACTACCCTGTCATCGCTGTCTCCCATCAGCCCCTCTGTTCCACCTCATCCTCCTCTCAGTGGCGCGGTTACACTGCTGGACTGTTTTGAGTCACCTCTTCCTGGGCTTCGGGAGCCCATGGCTCCGCCTCCGGCCTCCACTCCACTTCGACCCGACGTCCTGACTCTCACGCCTGCGCTTCTTCCACCCTCGATGGCAGCAGTGACCATCGGGCAGTCGGCCTCGCTGGACTTCCTCGGTATGTCGGCTTCGCCTCAGTCGGACTTCGCTCTACCTTCGCCAAGGACTTGCGGGCCGTTCACTGCCCTCCGCCCCCCACCCCGTCGGCTGCGGCTAGCTCCGCCCTCCCTCAGGCTCCACCTCCACCTTCGGTCGCTCCAGCTCAACCTCAGCCCTCCGGATCCCTGCTTCCACCTCTGGGGGTCGTTGCTGCGGCTCCGTTGCGGTTGTCGAGGTCATCAGTGTCCTGTCGCTTCATCGGCTCTCTGGCTACGCAGTGGGCTCCATATCCCATGTCGACATCGCCTCCTGCCATCGCCATAACGTCATCCAGCTGTCTTCCTCCATGGCTCCTCCCTCCAGCGATGCCGCCGTGGAGTGCAGCCCTGGTTGTGCACTGGGGTACCATCAGCCTGCCCCTGTTCAAGGCCACCCATTGGATCACGCCACCTGCACCTCCCTGGACTTTTCACTCCATCCCTCTCCTGGACTCTCGTCCTCCACCTAAGCCTCCTCCATTCCTCTGTCGGCACAAGGTCGCGCCTTTCCGGGAGGGGGCGTACTGTCACAGTTTCACTCTGTTTTGGACTTTGTTTTCCTGCCTGCACCATTTCCCGCCACTAGGTCATTGTCATGGTTTTTGATTTAGTCATCACTGTCAGCTGTATGTCATCATCACCTCATTTGCACTCGTACTTAAGTTCCCTTGTTTCTGTTCACCCTTGTCAGGTATCGTCCATGTATACATGTGTGTTAAGCTCTTGTTTGGATTTACCTTTGGATTTATTAAAGATTGCCTTCTCTCTTCATCTTCGTGTTCGTATTTGATCTTCAACACAGCGTGAGTGACAATATCAGAGAGAGATGACTTTAAAATCTATAATTTGACGGATATTTGACGTTTTAAAATGATCTAACCGATGCCGCTCCAATTCGTTGTTGATTATTAGGTGTTATTGATCAACATCATTTAAACATATCACGCTGTCATAATGAAAACTTGTTTTAATGACTCGTTTATTCATTAAATATACAAAGATACAAACGCAGGTTAGGTATAATATGCTGAATATACAGTTATAGCATTCAGTTAAAAAAATGTTATAAATAGGCTATAGACTGCGAATATATCATTGCATAACAAATAACAAAATGAATTACTTTAAACACACAATGATACGAAATAAAACAAGTCAAAATGTATAATGAAGAAGAAATAAAAAAGAATGAATGATGTGTGTACGGTAACAACTCTTGCACGTCGCAGCAGACACATGCAGCCATTATCGTGAGGAATACTCTTTCTCTCTGCATGCTCATAAATTCATAAGTCATAAATTAACAATAAGAATGAAATACCAAAATGATGGTAATTTCCAAATCCTAGTACTTTATAAGCCTACAACACACATGAGAAATCAAAACAAGAGCTATTGACTTTTACTATACAATAATGAAACAAACAAAGATTTGGTGGAGTTGATCTACAGGTTAAGGTTATAAATTAGGCCTCATCATTTTATTATTAAATGAAGAAATAAAATTGGTTAACAATGGTTAATGTTGTTTGAACAAACGATCATATACATGTTCACCTATTTGTATGAACTGTTATATAGGCTATCTCTGTTTGGCTATCTGTTTATTATTAAGAAAACAGCTCTTTTTTATTATTATTTTGAAACGAATGAGACTGATTAAATATGTAAAAAAAAAAATAGAACAAACTTTTAGAACGGAAAAAAAGAATAAAACAGAATTACAGCATAATATAATATTACAGCAGAATTAGTTAAATTTAATGAAAGTAAATTTTAAGCAGAATAGAACTCACTTTTAGAACAGAAAAAAATAGAATCAAAAGTTTAAAATAGAGATGACAATAGCCTTCGATGGGCAACAGTAGGATATTCCTCGGGGGAGCAGCACGATCAGTGATCAGGATTTGAACACAGCACAACACTATAATAAACAAAAAATACACCACAAGACCATCATATCTCGCAGTCAGTGAAAAGAATATGTGCAATGATGCTGATTATTTTTACTATTGCGGAACGAGACGAATGAAGAGCGCTTCTCTCCTGCGGACACACTCCAGCGTTCTTCATTCATAGGCCTACTCTTTATTTATTTATTTATTTATTTATTTATTTATTTGATTAATGCAGAGAGATTTGTCTCCTGCAGTCTTAAAACACGTTAAGTTACACCGTATTGTTTGTTGTAAACATGTTTATAAAATTACCATGCATTTCCATTTTACATTAAAGGTGCTCTAAGCGATGTCACACGTTTTTAGACCAAAACATTTTTTGTCACATACAGCAAACATCTCCTCACTATCCGCTAGCTGCCTGTCCCCTGAACACACTGTAAAAAAAACGCGGTCTCTGTAGTCACCACAAGCTCCAAAAATGGCAACAAAAACAAACTGGTGCAGTCTGGACCACGAAACATAATAAACAGTGCTCCAGCCAATAACCGACAAGAATGATTTGGGGGTGGAGTTTTGGGGTTAGTGCGCGTGCACATGAAGGGGGGTGTGTAGAAGAGAGAAGCATAAAGAGGGAAGTTCGAATTATGTGATCTTGATATGGCCGACACACTACCAAAGAGACGACGTTCTAATGAACACCTGGAAAAGAAATGGGAAAAGGAGAAGGAACGCGGAAAGTCCCGAATTTACATAGGAAAAGCCTATGAAAGGTGGCGAGAACTCCGGCGGCAGAAGGGCTTCCAATCCGACATTCAGGTGGCTCTTTTTTTTGCTGGACAGGTGAGTTAAACCATTTTTTTGTTATTCTAAATGGACGTTCATGTTCGCCTAACCAACACAAGGATATAAACACAAATAAGGATTGTTTTCACCCACTGTTTGTTATGAATTCGTTTATAGCCTATTGACAACTTTGACTAAATTTGTTTACGACGGAGCCGTTGTTTATGCTCACTGTGAAACGCGAAGCTAACGTTATCTTGCTATTATTATTGCATTTCATGGAGGGGGAGGGGGAGGAGGAGGAGGAGGAGGAGGAGGGAGGGTCTAGCTAGCCTCTGTTTTGTTTGACAACACTTCGAACGTCAACAGGAAGTTACTCCACCCAGGATCGCTTAAAAAAAACCTTTAAGGAACAGATTTTAGCCAACAGTATGACTGAATTTACATCTGTATAATTCAAATCGGAATATCAACAGCAGTTCTGTTAAAAAAAAAAAAAAAAAACTTTATGGAGTTCAAGCAAAAATCAAGTCTGAATTGCGACTTCTCTGTTTTTAGTCAGAAAGGCTCCTCTCCTAACAGATAGTCTGGGAGGTTGGGAGGTGGTGTAGCTTCATCGTGGAGGTATGAGAATCCATCAATATTTCTCCCAATGTGCATGCTTTTAAGCTAAAAGCCCTGATGGATGTTGTTTTGTCAAGGGTAACGACTCAGTTTTTCATATTCATAACTCCTGACGCATAGGCTATTAACAAATTACGGTCACTATAAGAGTAAAACAGAGGTCAAAACGTGAAGCTTGAGTCTTAGATCTTTTTAATGATGTATAGTTTGTCAACTGCACATTAACATTTAGGCTATATAATATAACAAATATAATAGCCTACATGAAATGCCATAGAGGTAACATTAATGTTCAGATGCTTTTCATCACAGAAATACATTATATTTTAAAGTATATTAAAATAGAAAACCATTATTTGGTTAGAATTCTTTTGGTAGAGACTTCTTTTAAAAACATTATAATAGTAATGCGTCCAATTTTTTGACTGGTACTGTAATTTAAACTATAACAGGCCTAAACAAACTTTTCTTCACATGTGCAATAATACGTGCATGCATGAGATGACAAAGATCATGTTTTTTTGTCAAGAGTGGACATTATATTAACGTTAATACTTTTATCAGCATGTTCACAGAGGGTTTTTTTCACATAGCCTTCCTGACTGAAAGGGCTCATTATGCGGGTCATTATGCAGGTCATTATGTGGGTCTTTGTCTTCTCAGGTGGGAATCACAGCATTATTCATGAAGATTCACACCTCCATGCACACTGTGTTTCTTGATAAAAATTAAAATCAATATATTGTTTTATATGAACAAGTAGGCAGGATAATTTTTACATCATTTTGAAGCAAAAACTCTAGTCTACAACCTCCAATACCCAGAAGTCTTGTGAACACATATATAATATTAGTTTTGTGGCCTTATTTCAGTGACTTAAGTTTTTTGTTTTTTCAATAACCACGCATAAACTTTATTCCTTCAAAAATACAAACATGTACATACATGTTGCTCACATATTATGGTAGCCAAGTTCGTGCTGAATACAGTGTAATGACACTTCTTCCATTAATATGTTTATGAACAACTGAAAAAAGCACAAATGTCAGGGCATGTCAAAACTTCTCCAGGGCCCCGAAAATCCTCAGACCCCAGAGGGTGAATGCACAGGCTTGCATGGGCTGCAGTGTGCAGGGGCCCCGGACTGGGCAGACTATTTTTATTATTATTTTAAATTTACTTCAGCATGAAAAAAGGCCCTCATTGAAGCATTTTTTTTTAAATAAGCAGGTGATTGGAAAGATGTGACACTTGGGTCACATCTGTTAAATCATTTTAATTTACGTTAATTTCTCTGTACTGTACTTTACGTGTTGTAGCCATTAAAGAAAACCTATTTAGTTTCAAATTTATGTTTAAATATTATAATGTCATTTTTAATTTCATCTATGTTGATTGTGAAAAGTGAACAGCATGAGTAAGATAGGATACATATTCATAAGATGCGAATATATCGAGACACAAGGAGTGGGTCAGACATGATTTTGACCGCTTAATTTTTGTTTTTTGTAGAAAGCCTTTCTTTAAAGTGAATTTTGTTTCATATAAAATGTATCTTAATTTTAATCAATGTTTCATCAACCAATTGCCTGGATTTAAGAAGCAAACATAGCAGACAAAAATCATGACATGGAGGCGCCGGTGCGATCACTTGTGTTTTGCATGAACTGGAGCACGTCTCATAAATGAACCGAAACTCTCACAGAAATGACACATATATCTATAGAAGGCTTGAAATGTCTACTTTCCAAACGAAAAGAAATAGGCCACTCTCTGATTATGCAATCCCTATGAAATGTGCACTTCTCTCTCGGCGTGTGCACTGCAGAGATGGCGAGTCAGTGTCGTCAACTACATCTTTTCAGCTGACACTGACACAGAAAACACTAGTTGATTAATAAACAATTAAAACGTCTCCTTGCTATTTTTTAAACATTCATAATTATTACTTTTGCCGGTTCTTTGTGGCAAGCTTTATGTGTGTGCTTGAGTGCGGAATAGACTGTATTTTATATTTTTATATTGAGGTATTTTCATTATTAATTAAAGACAATTATGCTGATAACAACCTACTGTATTTCTTAATATCATAAAGAAGCAAAAACACATGCTGCTAACATCGCAGTTAGCAAGTCCTGACAACATCTTAATTTTACAAGCATTTAGTTTATTTTATTTTAGTGTTAATGTTTCAGTTAAAGAATCTACTACAATTTAAAAGAAAACAAAGTATAAGACACAACATGTTGACATACATTTCTAATTATAGAACAAATTAATTTGAAAAATAAATAAATGAACTTATAGTGTGTCAGTCACAATTACCAGGAAAGTAACCTAAGAAGAAACTAAATTAACTTTCAATTAAAATATGAAAAGTTTTAATCATCACTACTCACAAAAACGTCTCCAGTTTATAATGTGGATCATTTTTCAGGTCAGAAAGAAGCTTCACTCCTGAAGCTCTTAGTTTATTCAATGACAGATCCAGTTGTCTCAGGTGTGAGGGGTTTGATTTCAGAGCTGAAGCCAGAGCAGCACAACCTTCATCTGTAACATCACAATCACTCAGCCTGTAGAGAACAATGACACTTCACTCAACAGATCCAGTTTAAGGATCAGACCCACTTTTACATGCTTGAGAGGGTTTGTTTCAATATCATTAAAATTTTTAAAATCTTTTGCATCACCAAATTATGTCTATATTATCATAAAGACAGTGTAAGAGCCATTATGATCTTTTGAATGTATGTTGTAATTCCATTGTTGGACACTGGGTGGAGTGTGGGTTTAATTAGTATAGATAGCTAGGGAGTAAGAGAAGTGAGGTGTAATGGAACTGTGAGTTTAAAATGTCATCTGTGAGTTTTGTGATGAATAAATTTGATAAATACAATACTATACTGGAAGCATCTTGTTTGGATCTCACGTGTCAATACCAACCCTACAACACCTCTAAGTGACAAGGTGGTCATTTGTCACTTCAGACAGTATGTAAAATGATATCAAATACTTTGTAAAGAACCTAATGCAGATTAAAACAACATCTCCAGTTATCTGACAGGACAGTTTTAGTTTCTGTGTAAATTTCATTTTATTGTATATCATTCATTAACCCCAGTAGGAGGAGAATGAGAATGTGGTGACTTTTATGCATTCTCACTTCAGTTTCTCCAGTTTACAGTGAGGATACTTCAGTCCATCAGAGAGCAGATTCACTCCTGAATCTCTTAGTTTATTTCCTTTCAGATCCAGATCTCTCAGGTGTGAGGGGTTTGATCTCAGAACTGAAGCCAGAGCAGCACAGCCTTCATCTGTAACACCACAATCATACAACCTGTAGAGAACAACGACTCTCTTCAGGCTCTCAGTTCAGGATCTACAGCTCAGATAAGCAGGAACTATAGAAAGAGAGACTTAATCCAAGACATGATTAACAGGTCCAATCTAAGGTCCAGACCCACTTCTACATGCTGCTTGAGCAGGTTAGTTTCTATATCATAAAAATGTGAGAATCTTACATTTTTTGTAGTACCGTAAAATTCTCAACATATCTGTATGATATAAACACACTTGTCAAATCTTTACATCATCTAATTGCGTTTATACTATCATTAATATTTTAAAATCATGTTGGAAAGAATCTAATTGGAAAGAATCTAATAAAGTTTAAATCATCTTTAATTATCTAGCAGATCATTTTTTAGCCGTGTTTAGTTTTTGTTTTAAATTTTATTTTATTATTCACCACAGAAGGACAATGGAAGACGATGTTGAAACATTTACACAATCTTACTTCAGTATCTCAAGTTTACAGTGAGGATCCTTCAGTTCATCAAAAAGCAGAGTCACTCCTGAATCTCTTAGTTTATTCCATGACAGATCCAGTTCCCTCAGGTGTGGGTTTAATCTCAGAGCTAAGGCCAGAACAGCACAACCTTCATTTGTAATGCAACAATCACTCAACCTGTAGAGAACAATGGCACTGTTCAGTCTCTCAATTCAGGATCTACAGCTCAGATAATCAGGAACTTTACAATCAGAAATTGAGACTTTATCCACGACACAATTAACAAATCCAGTCAAAAGTTCAGACCAGAATTTTAAATTTTTTGAAGTACCCCAAAATTCTCAACATATCTGTATAATTTGAACACACTTGTCACATCTTTTACATCATCCGATCATGTTTATAATATCATTAATATTGAAAAATTATGTCAAACACTTTGGAAAGAATCTAATAAAGATAAAATCATCTACAATTACCTTGCAGATAATTTGTAAGACTTGTTTAGTTTTTGTTTTAATTTTGCTCATTATTTCACAGTAGGAAAATGAAGGAGGATGTAGGATGAAATTTATACAATCTTACCACAGTTTCTCCAGTTTACAGTGAGGATCCTTCAGTCCAGCAGAAAGCAGACTCACTCCTGAGTCTTTTAATTTATTCAATGACAGACTCAGTTTTCTCAGGTGTGAGGGGTTTGATCTCAGTGCTGAAGCCGGAGTATCACAGCCTTCATCTGTGATACCACAATCAATCAACCTGTAGAGAACATTGACAGTCTTCAGGGTCTCAGTTCAAGATCTATAGCTCAGATAAGCAAGAACCTCACAATGAGAAAGAGACTTAAACCACAACATGATTAACAGGTCCAGTCTAATTTAACCCTTTAGGGTCGACGAAAATGCCTGCATGTTTTGAAGGATTTTTATGATGAAATTTACTTAAAATATTCCATAATTTATGGTCATACAGATAAAGGCAGTACATCGTTCGAAACTGAATGTAAAAGTAAAGGGTCTACTTTTATATGTGTCCACTTAAAATCAAAACAAATCATTGCGCTTTTGTAAAATAAAGAAAATAAACAGGGTGTGCTTTTTACTGTCTCAGTCTCTGTGGACTTTTTTTTTTGGAGCACATACATTTAAGTGTCTATTAAGTGTCTAAATGAAAACAAATATTCTCTGTTTATGCAATCTGTATGAAAAGAGAGGTCCGTCGTTCTTGTGTAAGCTTATTATTCGTTAATGTGAACACGTCTACGGTAATGGTCTGCGGCAATCCATGCAAAAAGAGTCAACGCCCACATCAACTCGATAAAACGCATCAAGTTTCATCAGATTAATTTACGTTACATCGTTTTGGGATGGGGTAAAGAATAATCTTAGAAGAATTTACCATAGAATAACAGTGCGACTGTGGTTTCAGTTTCATTTTGAGGAGTGACTTAATCCAGTGTATTTAACGGGGTAACACTTTATTTTACAGTGCTGTAGTTACACATTACTACATGTACTTACTATAGTAATAACAGTAAATTATGCATAATTACAAGTAACTAACCCTAAACCAAACCCTAACCCTAACTGTAATTCTATAGTAAGTACATGTAGTTAATTAATAGTACTCAGTACTTATTTGAGTAATTACAATGTAACTATGGCACTGTAAGATAAAGTGCAACCTTTAACGGGTAAGTTATTCATTCTTACTTACATTAGTAAACATGATTTTTTTATTTTTTTATTTTTTTACCTATTGACTTACCTATTGACTAGTTTGGCTTTCCCCAAATTGCTATACTGACAGAGATGAGTGAAACTGACTGAAATATAAAGTGTCTTTGTTATAAGCAATGTATTAAATTATAAGATGTACATTTATATGGGACTGATCCAGAGTCACAGTTCCCGGTCCTAACACAAATATGATATATAATATGTTATAAAAGTAATATGAATGTTTAGACAAGATTTGATTGGCCTGTTTTGGAAAGTTTATGAAGTGTTTGCTGTAAAATACTGCCTCATTAATGAAGCTTTGGTTCACAAATTTCTGCTCAGATGTAGGTTTTGAATGTGTTAAATATATAACATAAAATATAATATACAAAATTTGTTAATGTACTGTCCAATAATGCATGCATGCACCTCTCAGGTTATGAATGTAACCATGGTTCCCTGAGAAGGGCAACGAGACACTGCGTCCTAGGATGCTAATGGGGAATGCTGACTATTCTTGGAACCGAGGGCTCAGCAACTCAATATTGCAATCCA
The DNA here is from genome assembly GCF_019924925.1 of Ctenopharyngodon idella. Taxonomy (NCBI): domain Eukaryota; kingdom Metazoa; phylum Chordata; class Actinopteri; order Cypriniformes; family Xenocyprididae; genus Ctenopharyngodon; species Ctenopharyngodon idella. The sequence goes on along the minus strand of NC_067238.1, from coordinate 19,266,889 downwards.
GGTGGAGCTCTGGGGGCAGAGGTCTCAGCCGGATGACTCTTTAAAGCGAGAGGAGACCTAGCAATGCCCACCTTGAAGACAGTTAACCAGGGAAGCTCAAAAAGAGCCTACAACCCAGTCCGCTGCCTCCACGGAACTCTTAGAGTGCAGGCTTCAGCATAACAACCCTTTATAGTGAGAGGAAGCCTAACTATGCTCTATGCTAAGGACTGCTTACCAAGGAGGCTCGCAAAGAGCCTGACAACTCGATATTTCTATCCAAACGGAGCTTTGGGGAGTGGAGGCCTCAGCAGGATGACTCTCTAGAGCGAGAGGAGGCCTAACAATTTTAAAGATAGTTCCATTTTAAAGATAGTTCCACCAAGGAGGCTCACAGAGAGCCATGCTACTCAGTGTCACTGTCTATAGTGGAAAGATCCTGAAGTCAGAACAAGCTCATTGCAGGGAGCAGAGGACATAACCTAACAAAAGTTTTTTTTTTTTTTTTTTTTGACCTTACTTAGATTCTCAAGTATTTGTCCAAAACTTGTCCAAATGTTGTCCCAACTATCCAAATTGAGTTATCTGAACAAACATTTTTACATTCAACAATGATGTGCCAGTTCCTAGCATGCATTGCAGCTTAAAATAATTATGTAGTACTTAAACCAATACAGTTGTTAGGACCTCTTCTGTTACAACTTGACTTCCTAAGGTAGCTCGAAGTGCAGCCTTGACAGATCAGATTTCCCTCTCCCACATTCCTCCAAAATTTCATTTAATTTCACAATTTCACAACTTTTCCTGCAAGACTAGACTTAGCTGGTCAAAGGCACTTTTCAGCTCACTTTCACCCCCATGAAAATAAGTTCCTTGATCGCTGATCACTTCATAAGGTTGTCCTCAGTGAGCTACAAAGCAATGTCATGCCATCAAAAAACTATCAGCATCAAGACTAGTCAGCAGTTCTAAATGAACACACATAGTGGTTTGACCTTTGAAAAGTAGCCCCTATCTCTTCTCAGTCTTGTGACCACACTTGATAATAAATGGCCCAAAAACAGTCCATTCCTGTAGACCAGAAGGGAGGCTTGAATAGACTGAGCTTAGAGGAGGGGAGATCAGCCATCCTAGGCATGGTTGTTTTACCTTTCCATTTGGCACATTCCAGACACTTGGTTCTTTGATACTTGTCTACAACTTGTCTACCTTTTAAGATCCAATAATAGCACCTAAGATGAGCATAAACTTATTCCGCTTCAGGATGACCCAACTTGTCATCTACATCAGCAATCAAAAGTTGAGTAACAACATATTTGAAATCAAGAATAATTGGATAAATAGTGTCAAAGGCTAAGTCTTGACTATATCGAAGTCGCCCTCCTACTCGAAGAACTTCAGTAATGGGATCAAACTCAGGTGAAAGGTTACAAAATTGACTACTAGATGGAACACTCTTTCCCACTCTCAGTGCACCATACTCCTTTGTAAAATCCTTTCTTTGGGTCTGTCACAACAAGAGAAGTTCAGTCTGAGCCTTGACAAGAGAAGAGTTTTCAGGGTTGGCTGCCATAGCTTGATGAACTCATTCCACGATTTATATTGCTGAACATCTAAAGTCAAAGAGTTCTCTCTCCAGCATTAGTGAGGCCACAAAACAAAGGCTTTCTTAGCTCTGTAGTCCTCAATCCTGTCAGGGAATCTTGGCCACTGATCTTGGTCAGAATAAAGGAAAGAAGGGCCTTGACTCCAATGGTTAAACTTGGCTAGATCGGTAAGGCGCTTGCCTCTGGTAATGTCATCAGCTGGATTGCTGTTCATGTCAACATAGCGCCATTGTTCAGGAGTAAAGTGCTCTAGGATTTCAGTAATGTGATTAGTAACAAATACTTTGTAGCGACAGGTATCAGAACGAATCCAGTTGAGTACACAGACAAGGGAGAAGTTAGACTCGGTATAGCTGACTGAAATGAAGACTGAACATCTTGAAAAGTAGTTTGCACTACCACTGGGCCAGTCGAAACATTTTCTTGATATATCAACTTCCCTTTCCCTTTCATTGGAACTGACAAATGGCTTGGATACATATGGCTTGCTACTGGTGGCCAAAATCCAGGATATACTGGGCCAAACAATGGGGGATTCAAAGCCCAAAGAGGTATTGGTGGTTGCACTACAGGTCTAGATGCATGGGATTGTTCTGATAGATGCTGATGCATATCAACCCAAGGATTTAGAGCAGGTAATATAGGGAGCATAAACTGACTGACCGAAGGCTGTAAGCTTCCCTCCAAAGTAAACAGATGGGCAACATGGGAGCTTTGAATGGAGAGTATTTGCATTAAGACTGAATGTTTAACAACGTTCACATCAATGGAGCCTTGATTCATTTGCAGAGCACTCAAATTAGTATTTATCTGAGGCTGAGGAGTTGGTACCATAGAGGGAGGAGGTGGAGGCAAAGAAGACTCTCTACTCACACATGGCGGTGACTTTAACTCAAAAATAACTTGCTCATTATGCCACTCTTGCAGATAATTCTGCAGCTTGGGCAGCTCTTCATACTGCAGCTGACTCTGTCACAGTAAAAAGGGGAAAGCAAGTCTATATTACATGAGGACGGTGCAGATAAATGTTGGCTACTTGCTTCAGATGACCAAGAACTTGCTGAAGAATACCTTCAATTAACTTTACTATTTATCTGCTTCACACTTTGGCCCAATTCCATAACAAACTCCTTCAACTCCTTCCTCCTCTTTAATCTCCAGTAGGACAGGGTACAAGGTTCAGAATGACTCTGCAATAGATCCAGTACTGCTCTGGACTGGGGCTGAGGAAACTGAATGACTGGTTTGAGGGGGCTTTGAACTAGGACGTGTCCTCTCATAATCCTCAAGGTAGACTGGAGGCTTGGCCTGCATCACAATGTTCATACTATCCACCTTATCTGCTCTAAATAGTATTGAATATTACTAATATCACATACTATTTAGGATGGATAGTATTCCTGAGCAGCAAAGACAAGAACAAAGAGAAAACTGCTTTACATAAGCAACCATTCTTTAAAAGCCACTAATTGGAGTTACAACAGGCTGCAGCTGTCAAAAGTGGGCAGGACTTCAGTGACATCAGTAGTGTCATAGGGATTTTCAACAGTCACTGTTCTGCAGAATTTATCTCCAACCCTAATTAAACACACCTGAACAAACGAATCAAGGTCTTCAGACGAACTAGAAACTTCCAGGCAAATGTGTTGGAGCTGGTTGGAGCTAAACTCTGCAGGACGTTGCCATCCATGAGCTGGATTGGACACCCCTGCTGTAATGGATTATAATACACATGTAACATTTTGAAACAGTTTTAACTAAAATAAATATTTCATGTCCCCAAAATTATTCATTTAGTGAAAAGCTGTGTAATAAGTGTTATGACTGTATATTATCCCTTAAATGTTCATCTTGTTTGAGCTTGTTTGTCTTGGTTCAAATTTGCTTGTTAGGAACATTTTACTTTGTGGAGGCACTGAGTTTTGTGATAAGATATTTAAACTCAAATCAATATTTTGTGTCTAATTATTTACTTATGTGGCAAGTAGGTTTATAATAAGCAGGATGATATACATTCAGACGGTTCTCATCACAAATTAAACCTGAAAGGCTAATCAGGACCCCGGCTCGAAACAGAGGGGTCTTGTATCGCCCTGAATGCATAGCTAGACGTGGTTTATCCATTACATATAAGTATTAGTAAGTCAAAACTGTCAAAAACTTTGAAAGAATCAATCATCAATCATCTATAAGTTCATTGTTGTTCATTATTGACCATATAAGGAAAATAGAGGATGTTGACACATTTATTCAACCTTACCCCAGTGTTTCCAGTTTACAGTGAGGATCCTTCAGTGCATCAGAGAGCAGATTCACTCCTGAGTCTCCTATTTTATTTCCAGTCAGATCCAGTTTTCTCAGGTGTGAGGGGTTTGATCTCAGAGCTGAAGCCAGAGCAGCACAACCTTCATCTGTGACACAACAATAACTCAACCTGTAGAGGAAAATGACACTCTTCAATCTCTCAGTTCATGATCTACAGTTCAGATAAGCAGGAACTTCACTATCAGATAGAGACTCCAAGGCACGATTAACCGGTTCAGTCTAAGGTTCAGACCCGCTTCTACATGCTGCTTAAGCGGGTTAGTTTCAATATCATAATAATGTAAAAAATCTTATTTATCACCCAATTACATTTACACTATCAGACACTTTGTAAAGAACCTAATGAAGATTAAAATATCTTCAGTTATCTGACAGGGCATATTTTTAGTTTTCTGTATTATTGTATATCATTCATTAATGAGAATGTGGGGAATTTTACTCAGTCTTACCACATTGTTTCCAGTTTACAATGTGGATACTTCAGTCCATCAGAGAGCAGATTCACTCCTGATGCTCCTAGTTTATTTCCAGACAGATTCAGTTCTCTCAGGTGTGAGGGGATTGATCTCAAAGCTGAAGCCAGAGCAGCACAACCTTCATCTGTGACACCACAACCAGTCAACCTGTAAAAATTAAAGATGCATGGTGAACTGATACCAGCTGCAATTATAGAGTAAAATGTGCAAACTACAACTGTGATTTATAGAGGCAGTACTTTGTTACCTTGGTTAGAAAGCACATGATAAAATCATAAATGTGATCATGTTTTATCAGTGTAGTGATTGTTGTCAGTGTGACTTACTGCACTGATCTGGATTCTTTAACCACAGGCAGCAGTTTCTGAAGAATCTCATCTGCTGTATTTTGTGCTCCAGTAAACTTTTTTAGATCAAAAACATCCATCTTCTGCTCTGATGTCAGCAACACATAAACCAGAGCTGACCACTGTGAAGATGAGAGTTTGGCTTCTCTTATTTTTCCAGATTTCAGATAATCTTGGATCTCCTGCACCAGTGAATCATCACCCAGTTCATTCAGACAGTGGAACAAATTGATGGATCTCTCTGGAGAGCAATTCTCCCTGATTTTCTGTTTGATGTACTGAACTGTTTCCTCTTTGTTGTATGAGCAGCTTCCTGTCTTTGTCAGTAGTTCTTGTAAGAGAGTCTGATTGGACTCCAATGAGAGACCCAAAAGGAAACGCAGGAAAAGGTCCAGATGTCCATTCTTACTCTGTAAAGCCTCATCCAGAGCTCTCTTATGAAACTCAGATATTGAATGACATTTCTTTCGGTTTAAAACCTTAGACAAATAACTTGGTTTGGTGATTTGGAAAAACGCATTTCTGTTCTTCTTTATAAAGTAAATGTGTGCATATAGAGCTGCTAGATGTTCCTGGATGCTCAGGTGAACAAAGCAGAAGACTTTCCCCTGATACAAGCCAAACTCCTCTCTGAAGATCTGAGTGCACAATCCTGAGTACACTGATGCTTCTGTCACATCAATGCCACACTCTCTCAGGTTGTCCTCATAGAAGATAAGGTTGCCTTTCACTAGCTGCTGAAAAGCCAGTTTCCCCAGTTTGGCAATCATGTCTTCATCTGTCTTCTCATAGTCCTTCTCTTGTTTTATGTTGAACTGAATGATCAGGAAGTGTGTGTACATTTGAGTGAGTGTCTTGGGAATCTCTCCACTCTCTACTTCACTAAACATCTTCTCTAGAACAGTGGCAGAGATCCAGCAGAACACTGGGATGTGGCACATGATGTGGAGGCTCCTTGATGACTTCAGGTGTGTGATGATTGTACTGGCCAGACTCCGATCACTGATTCTCTTCCTGAAGTATTCCTTCTTCTGTGGCTCATTGAAGCCTCGTACCTCTGTCACTCGATGGACACACTCAGAGGGGATGAAATCAGCTGCAGCGGGTCTGGAGGTGATCCAGATGAGAGCAGAGGGAAGCAGATTCCCCGCAATGAGGTTCATCAGAAGCACGTCCACTGAGGCTGATTCAGATATATTACACAGTTTCACTTTGCTCTTAAAGTTCAGAGACAGACGACACTCATCCAGACCATCAAAGATGAACAACACTTTATATTCTTTACTGGATATTTCAGTTTCTTTTGTTTCAGGGAAAAAAACATGAAGAAGATCTGAAAGACTGAGTGTTTTGTCCTTCATCAAGTTGAGCTCTCTGAAAGGAAGTGGAAATGTGAGCTGGACATCTTGATTCTCTTTCCCCTCAGCCCAGTCCACAATGAACTTCTGCACAGAGACTGTTTTTCCAATGCCAGCGACTCCCTTTGTCAGCACAGTTCTGATGGGTTTGTCTTGTCCAGGTAAAGGTCTAAAGATGTCATTGCATTTTATTGGTGTGTCCTCTGTTGCTCCTTTCCTGGATAGTGTCTCAATCTGTCTCACCTCATGCTCATTATTGATCTCTCCACTTTCACTCTCTGTGATGTAGAGCTCTGTGTAGATCTCATTCAGGAGTGTTGGGTTTCCCTGCTTTGCTGTTCCTTCATACAGACACTGAAACTTCTTCAGCAGATTTGATTTAAATGTGCTTTGGACTAGTTGAAAATCACCACTGAAAGAATCAGTTGTTAGATTACAAAATCAAAGAAGGAAAAGTGATGGTAAAATATTGTTCCTATTCAGTCAGTCACATTCGTTGATACGTCAATACTGACATAATTGGTTCTCGCCTGGGAGCCCAATCACCTCCAAGTGGTAACTAAATAAGCCAATGGACATTGGCCAGTGAGATTTGCATGCCCTGAGATGGGCATGGCACCATGGCACACTCCGTGTGGCCATCACACCATGCTGTCGTCAGACATTCAGCACCTGGTCAGACCTTGCTTTTCTACAGGCCGGAGTGCCCTTAGAACAAGTGTCTAGGCATGTTGTTGTTACAACAGATGCCTCTAGAACAGGTTGGGGCACTGTGTGCAATGAGCATGCAGCTTCGGGCTCCTGGAGAGGACCTTGACTGCACTGGCATACCAATTGCTTGGAGTTGCTGGCAGTCCTGTTCACCCTGCACCGGTTTTGACCATTGCTTCAGGGCAAGCATGTGTTGGTCTGCATGGACAACAATGCAACAAAGCGGGGTACGCTCACGTCGCTTGTCACAACTCACCTGCCATCTTCACCTCTGGAGTCAGCGGCAGCTCAAGTTGTTGCATGCTGTTCATATCCGGGGCGAGCTCAATCATGCAGACGACGTGCTCTCATGACAGCTCACGCTCATGGGAGAATGGAGACTCCAACCCCAGGTGGTCCAGCTGAACTGGAATCGATTTGGAATGACCTGCTTTTTCAGGGACAGCGCACCACGTCTGGACCTCTGGAACCTCTACGTGTGGTCTCTGTATGGGACGCGGAGGACTTAAGTGGCCTCCCACCAGTGGCACTTTCACTCAAGCTAGAGCCCCCTCTACCAGGTGTGCTTATGCTTTGAAATGGAGTCTGTTCACACAGTGGTGTTCTTCCCAGCAGGAAGTGTTTTCTTTCTTGCAAGAGAGTTTGGAGCAGAGGCTGTTCCCCTTCATCATGAAAGTCTTTGTTACCACCATTGCAGCACACCACGATGCTCTTGATGCCAGGTCACTTGGAAAGCACAACCTGGTCATCAGGTTCCTGAGAGGCACCAGGAGGTTAAATCCTCCCAGACTGCGCCTCATCCCCTCCTGGGACCTCTCTGTGGTCCTTCCTAGTCTACAGAGAGCTCCCTTCGAGTTGCTTAAATCAGTCGAGCTTAAAATTTTGTTTCTAAAGACAATGCTCCTGACCACTCTCGCTTCCATCAACAGGGTGAGGGACCTGCAAGCATCCTGAAGGAGGGAACAGAGGCGTTATGTCCCCCCTGCCACAGCACTGAACCACCGCTGAATGGCTGGGATCCCTGCCTCAGCTCCTCAGCAAAACATAAATGAAGTGCCAGTCATATTACTGTACGTCTGGGTATGTCTGTACGTCTGTACATCTGGGTAGGTGTGATTGGCATGCAAATCTCACTGGCTGATGTCCATTGGCTCATTTAGTTACCACTTGGAGGTGATTGGGCTCCCAGGCGAGACCCCATTACATCAGTGTCAATGTAACATCTCTGTTCCCTCCTTCAGGGAGCGAGGGTAACACCAGTAACCAAGATGTTATGTCTAGACAGAAATGTTGTACCTCAAATTAGATGACATGTGTCTTCCCCTAAATATTCCTTGGGTGTCCATAGACAGTTCACTAATTATAGACAAACATGGACAAAACAGAGACTATACAAGTAAGTAAAGAAAACAGAAACAAGAATTCATATAGAGTCATTCCGTGTGACCTCAACCCTGGCCAAACATGTTAATTTTTATTTATTTTTCTGGTGAAAGAAATTCATAAATGAAGAAGAAAGTAAACATTAATCCATAGCATTAAATATTTATCTGAGTAATTCACTATTTTGTACACGGGGGTCAAAATGACACAGAAATAGGTAGATCTATTAGCAAAATTTGACTTCACCTATCCTTGTTGCTTTATTGCCTATGGTGACAGTTCAAAAAGGGGACTCTAATTTTTAAGGCCCTATATGGTTCAATTCCAGAGATATGAGGATCTCACTGTCACTCCAGGAGTAAATTGCTAAATTGCACACATTTTTAGTGGTCAAAAACCAAATGTGGGTCACTTTGCATAGAGCTACTACTTGTATTTAAAGAGGAATGTCTGAAGCACAAATAATGTTCAAACTAGAAACATAACTTTATTCATCAAAAATGATAATTGAAAATTGTGACTGTCCTCTACAAAATAGTGGATCACTCAGTAAATATTTGTTCATGGCATTTAATACAATATTTTGTCTTTCATCACAATGCTTGTCTTTCTTAAAAAAATAAATGAATAAATAATTCAGGGAATCTTCTGAAATTTGGTTGCTTTGACACAGAATGACCCTATAGTTGATTTTACATGTAAATAAACCTCACATAGAGAACAATCTATCTGTCTATCTATCTATGAAATGTACCTCAGATCAGCTGATGTGTATTCCCTTAAATGTTATTGGCTTTATCATAGACTGGTCTCTCTTCATGGACACACAGCTTGGCTCCGATAAAATTGATCTATCACCCTCAAATTGACTTTAATAGAATAGAAACAAAAGAACAGAGAGACAAGAATTAATTTGGCTGATTTTACATGAAAATAATTTTTTAGATCAGAATGTTGTCTATCAATAAAAAAAAGCTCAAGATAGTATGTATCTGTGGTGTCTTTGGACAGTGTTTAAAGACCCTGAGTGGGTCCAACTGCTGTATAGTACTGTATAATACCCCAAACCAGAATATGACAGAGACAACATATCACTAATGAGTTGAGTTTCTTGAAAGTATATATTTCAGTAAATTTGATTAAAGGTGGTGTATCACACACAGTTTCTGCCAATCTCATGTTAATCTTGAGTACCTATAGAGTAGTAGTGCATCCTTCATATCTCCGAAAAATCTTTAGTTTTATCATATAATTATAAAAGATACATACGCTGTACCGAGTCTTTCCGAAAACAGCCGAGCGCCTGGAGGCGTGCCATGAGGAGCTAAAGAGTCACAAACACACGCAGCTTTTCTGTAGCAATCGTCTGCAAGCTATCAATGCTCAGCTGAATGTATTTAAACACACACAATACAGCATCGCATTATCCCTGGATAACTTTTGAATCACTATAATGAATATATAGCGTATACTGAATGATGAATAATGAATTTATAAATTCACTATGGTTCGTGTTGTTTACATTATATCCACTTAGGCGCCTCTTGCCAACAAAACAGACATTTGATGAGTTTCACTTACCACCTGCAGTTCTGACTCATGACCGGGATCATTGTCGCTGTGACCACTCCACCTTACAGTTTCAAACGATCTGTAAATCCAGCGTAGAACTGGGCCTTGTTTATAAAACCATTAGCACCGATCCTGAGGGCTCGAGCAGCCCCGGAAAAACACGAGATATTCTCCATTCATTTTTACCAATAAAAAAATGACTGCAACTATCATACGTGACTTCATCCATATTTTGATAGTTAATTTAAGGCGGTTTCTATGGTTATTTTAATGACAAATATTGAGAGCGCATCAGTGGCATCAATGTAATGAGTGAGCACAAATCTCTCAGCTCCACTTAACGCTGGGTTTTTTGGGAAGCAAGGTTATCTTTCCCTCACAACCAAAAACACACTTCTTTGGTGACATTGTTGATTTCGTGGTCTAAAAACAAAGTGACAAATCTTTCTCGAGCAAGTCCTGTCCAGTGCTGCCAACGACTTCCGTAAAGCTGAATGAAGCGTGTTGATGGACGTGCTTATGCTCTCTCGCTCTGGTCGATGTGTGCGCGTGCGCTCTTTTGGGGGAAGTGCCCGTACAAGGAATTCCGCCCTTTATTACATAATAAAGGGCCATACTCGAAAAAAAAGGCTGAAGTTTGTGAGCAATCTGAAGAGTATTTTTGGCACAGAAATACGTTATACGTCCAACTCGTTTTTTGAAACTAGTACCATGTTTAGCATGAAAATCCAACTCTTTAACAGTGTAAATAAATCAGAATGCATGAAATAGCATTAGACCCCCCCTTTAACAAAATAAAGACGTACAAAATTTATACTGATGTCCCTGATTTTCTATTACTATTATTTCAACCCACAGCATCTGATGTTACTCTTTGAACTTCACAATGTCAAGTTCACATTCATTTACACAGAAATTTAAAAAAAATATATTTGTTTGAGACATGTAGCTAAAAAAATTTTCACACAAACATTACAGACATCAAGAGAAAAAAAATCTACAACCATCCTTGTCTACCTACTTATAATTTTTCAGTAATTCAATTATGTAAACTACACATTATTTGTCTGTTACCTTATTGTTTAGTTGTGGCTTGTAGAAGGTTGTAATGATTAAAAGTAATGTTCACCAATCTGTACTGATAATTAATGTCATTTTTATAACTATTGACCTATATGTCCAACCCCAGCCCAAACATATTGATAAAATTAAGAAATTCATGTTTCTTGAGCTACTTCATGTTTAAATTTTTTAATATACTTCAAGAAAGTAATTCATGGTTTCTTAAGTTAATGAGGAAGTAAAGCAGCTCACCTAACTAATGTTCACTCACCATGATTAAAAAAACAGGTTCCTGACATGTTCATGTTTTCTCATCAAGTGTTTCCCAACAACATAAATTCCTGTAGAGGCAACTAGAAATATTACTACTCAACACTTTGATGCTCGTTTTTTCTGAGTTAAAGAATCTTATTAAGTCCTGGTGTAAATGGCACGCAGTAAAACACTGAAAATACTTCCACTTCTGGAAGCAAAAGTTGCCATACCTGTTTGATGAGAAAAAAACAAAAACCAGCAGATCCAGTTCATAAACAGTTCAGTTAAGAGAGAGAGACTAGTAGCTCACTAATTTAGATCAGTAATCATTTGAAGGATTTATATTTAAGGATTAAGTTTAATATCATGAATATTAATAATTATGCACAAATAAGATTATTTTGAATCCAGAGTTTCTAAAATAATTTGAATATTTGTTAGCAGGTCCTCAACCCAAGCACAAGCTCAACACTTCACCACAATGGTAACCCCAAAACTATTAACATAACAGGAACTTTTAAATACCAACATAATATAAAGTAAACATTAAAAAGTCTCTCCATTTTCTCATCTTGCTAAAAACTGCTTAAAATAAAATTTTATTTCAGCATTTACTCTCCCAGATCAGCCCCTTTGCAAAGCATGATGGGAAGTGAAAGTCCTGTTAGACTGAGTCCTGGTTGAGTTTACTTATTTTAATATGAAAACATCAAGTTAAGTCAAAAAGTAATCGTTTCAAGTCAATTTAACATGAAGCAATTAAATTTGAACCAGAAACCTAATACAATGGTGTTGAATCAAAATAAGTTGTTTAAATAAAGTGAACAGCATCAAAAAATCATTTTTATGAGTGCATATCCCCAGCCGAGAGTGAGGGATGGGATGGCGGAAGGATGCAGAAAACTGTCAAAGTAACTATAGGCGAGTCGACTCTCGTCTGTGTATTTATTCCTCTTCTCGTGCTGATTAGAAAGACTGTTTGAATGTGTTCCTCCCAAACTTGTTTATAAAACATAATTTGTCGCTTGAATTCTGCATTCTCTTGAGATGCAGACATCCAAGAGGCGGACAATTAACTGGATATACTAGTTTAATTAGTGACACTTAGCCTACATTTTAAAACCTTTATTTGAATATGGAAACATGATACCTCATTCTACAATATTTCTATGATTAAATCACTGACTCCTCCCCCATCAGCCAATCACTGTGTGCATACTCCATAGCAACAAGTTCAACCCCGCCCTTACTCTTAGCTTAAGACTTCAGTCTATTCCTTAGTAAAAGTTGGTCTCAGCAGCTTTGTGAATAGGTTTTAAGAGAAAACTCTTAGCTAAGAACTTTTACTCCTATTTAGGAGAACTCTTAGTGGTAAGATAAAAAGTTTTGTGAATACGGCCCCTGATCTCCCTTAAATTTAGCATGGTACCAGGTCAGCAGTGAGTGTTACTACAATAAAACTGTGGAGAATTGGTATTTGCCACCACTGTCATCAAAATTAACTCAATTACATAAATAACAGTAATAAAACAGTAATTAAGATGAATTTAATGACTGTTACGGCCAGCTTATTTCAAGTAATAAAACAGTAATAAAACAGTAATTAAGATGAATTTAATGACTGTTACGGCCAGCTTATTTCAAGTAATAAAACAGTAATAAAACAGTAATTAAGATGAATTTAATGACTGTTAAGGCCAGCTTATTTCAAGTAATAAAACAGTAATAAAACAGTAATTAAGATGAATTTAATGACTGTTAAGGCCAGCTTATTTCAAGCCGCAACATAAAAGAGGGATCACACACCACCGTTCAATCAATGCAGATTTTTTTTTTTTTTTTTTTTTTTTTACAAATATAACAATAACCACAAATAACAAACATAAGTCTAGGGAAAAATAAAAAAACAAACAAAGGGAATAACAAACAAAAATAACTAACAAAATTTTAAAGCTACATGATATAAGAAACGTATAAAAAAGGAAATCAGTGAGATGTCACATTCTGATCAAAAGTACAAGATAAACAATTTCAGACCCTTTCCACCTTCATCACTGTATAAAAAGGTACATTTTACTGCCCATCATAAGCTGGACTGTCCAAACTAAAGCATAATATTTAATTAAAGAGCACAAGTGTTTAAAAGTTTAATTTAACTGGAGATGAAGATGTTTTCAATATGTGTGTTACAACAATATTACGTACAAGATTATAGACCATAAACATTTGTGAGTTTCTAGTAACATTCTCATGTCTCTCTTATTAAATTAAATGTGTTTATCTTGTCTCATTTCTCCATCTAGGTTGTGTGTTTAGGGGTTCAACAGAACGTCTTGCCTCAAAACTACATACAGAAGCTTCTGTCACTGGAGACAAACAACAACAGCGATGGTTTACAGACATCCAGAAATGACCTGCAGTAAACAGCAGTTTGTTGATTATCATCAAACGCTACTTTGGATTGAAACATGGATCAGTAGTATGTCTTGAAAGGGGGGAAATATCTGAAACAACTGAAATATATTGATCTGGAGAATATGGAGTGTGATGTGTCTGTAGTGGCTCTTTATTCACCATCAGCTGATCCAGAGAAGGTCAGACTAACATCTAAAACCTGTAAGTAAAACACAGACAGTCAAATGTGTGCGAAATTATTGCATTATCCACTTTAGAACAACTAAAAGAAAATTAAGTGAGAAATTATAATATATCAATGTGATGTGATTCATGATTTTTAAAGCTGTTTTTAAACATTCAGATTTTGATTTTGCATCCAAATCACCATGAATGATGACCCTTGACCCTTATCTATAATCCTGTATGACTGTCCATTGGGTCAGTTTTATTCATGACAAAGAAATTAGTGAAAAACTTGTAAATTAGTGAAAATTTACCTTTATCTTCTATTGCAATTGACATTCTCTCAAAATACAGAATTTATGTATAAAAAGACAATGATAAAAGCAAAAGATTGTATTGTTTTGAAATAAAACAAAACTTAATTGTTACTATAAACTACTATAAAAAATATTTTTATTTTTAAACATGTTTATAGTGTATAAGTCGCCATCACCAGGAAAGTAACCTAAGATAAGAAACTAAATTAACTTTCAATTAAAACAAGAACAGTTTTAATCATCACTACTCACCGAAGCATCTCCAGTTTATAATGTGGATCATCCTTCAGATCAGAGAGCAGATTCACATCTGAGAGTGTATTTCCAGACAGATTCAGTTCTCTCAGGTGTGAGGGGATTGATCTCAGAGCTGAAGCCAGAGCAGCACAACCTTCATCTGTGACACCACAATCCCACAACCTGTAGAGAACAATGACACTTTTCAGTCTCTCAGTTCAGGATCTACAGCTCAGGTGCCGCATTCATAAAACATTTTATCTTACCACTAAGAGTTCTCCTAAATAGCAGTAAAAGTTCTTAGCTAAGAGTTTTCTCTTAAATCCTATTCACAAAGCTGCTGAGACCAACTTTTACTAAGAAATAGACTGAAGTCTTAAGCTAAGAGTAAGGGCGGGGTTGCCCTTGTTGCTATGGATGATGTCAACACGCTTACTAACTATGTCCACAGTGATTGGCTGATGGGGGAGAAGTCTCTGTCAATGATTTAATCATAAGGCTTGTTCGACTTGCGCTGCAAAGAGCGATCAGCGGCTGACTTGAAGCAGTGCATGCTGGTAAGAAATTTTGTCCGACGCGAGACAGCGCAGACGCCATGTGACTGTGATGTATGGCTTCAAAGTACCACGAAAGCGATTCGAGAGCAGCTGGCTGAGTCAGCCAGTGCAGTTTCTCAAGAGCAGCTGCACGAGCTCTGATGACGAAAGCTGTTTCACGATTGGCCGGATTCACCGCATGACAACGATCACATGTGTTTCATGCTTATTCTCACACCTTCAGTTCCACTAATACTCAAAAATCTGTATTTTTATAACAGTTAAAGCTCTTTTCATGTAGTCGTGATGTTATATTGTGTCATGTTTATCCAAATAAAACTGATAAAAAACATCGACCCCACCACATTGGTATTTAAATAATATATGCTTGTGTTGAAATTTATTCTTGTAAAAACAGACGCTGTATGCTGTACATAAAGTATAGAATGAAAATGTCTCTGAAACGTCAGAGTATTAGTCAAATATTGCATTTATTTCACTTCAGCTGTAATAAAGTATGCAAATGCAGCGCGAGTGTCACTGCAGGAAGCAGAAAGTGTCCGACTTCACGTCTCCGTTTTCAGCTCCTCTCCGCCTGCATGCGACCACAGCCGATGTCGGACACACCTTTTGAAACATTGTAGAATGAGGTATCATTCCGGCTGCAAGTATGAATTGAAAACACAGTATCCAGCGCTCATAGTGATGACAATAAATTTGTAATAAATATTACTCCTCTGTATAGAAAACTGACATAAACATATGAGAATCCATCAATATTTCTCCAAATGTGCATGCTTTTAAGCATATTAAGAAATGACGGTCAATATAAGTTTTTAAGAGTAAAACAGAGGTCAAAATGTGAAGCTTGAGTCTTAGATCTTTTTAATGATGTATAGTTTGTCAACTGCACATTAACATTTAGGCCATATAATATAACAAGTATAGTAGCCTACATGAAATGCCATAGAGGTAGGAATGTTCAGACGCTTTGCATCACAAAAATACATTATATTTTAAAGTATATTAAAATAGAAAACCATTATTTGGTTAGAGACTTAAGACTTCTTTTAAAAATATTAGTAATGCGTCCAATCTTTTGACTGGTACTGTAATTTAACATAGGCCTATACAAAATTTTCTTCTCATGATGTGCAATAATACGTGCATGCATGAGATCACAAAAATCATGTTTTTTTTTTTTTTTTGTCAGGAGTGGACATTAATCCTGTTATCAGCATGATCACAGAGGGTTTTTTCACATAGCCTACCTGACTGAAAGGGCTCATTATGCGGGTCATTATGCAGGTCATTATGTGGGTCTTTGTCTTCTCAGGTGTGAATCACAGCATTATTCATGAAGATTCACGCCTCCACGCATACTGTGTTTCTTGATAAAAAGTGTCTTTCAAAATTTAAATTAATATATTGTTTTATATAAAAGAGTAGGCAGGATAATTTTTACATAATTTTGAAGCAAAAACTCTAGTCTACAACCTCCAATACCCAGAAGTCTTGTGAACACATATACAACATTAGTTTTTTGGCCTTATTTCAGTGACTTAAGTTTTTTGTTTTTTCAATAACTATGCATAAACGTTATTCCTTCAAAAATACAAACATGTACATACATGTTGCTCACATATTATGGTAGCCTAGTTCATGCTGAATACAGTGTAATGACACCTTTTCCATTAATATGTTTATGAACAACTGAAAAAAAGCACAAACGTCAGGCATGTCAAAACTTCTCCAGGGCCCCAAAAATCCTCAGACCCCAGAGGGTTAATGGGACATGCCTCAGACAGATTAAAGGTTAGACGAACGGTATCTTTCTGGTGATCATGGTTCAGCCCCCCGTGAGCCTTCTATTCCTTCCCGATCTCCATTCTGAGATTGAGAAGGCATGGAACAACCCACATTCAGCCCACATCCATCGACATGGGCATGCAAATTATGCCAATGTCGAGGAATTACGTGAGCATGGATATGTGGTGATGCCCCCCATTGACAAGATGTTTGCGAACTATCTCGTTGGTGGTGGGGCATCAACTCTTAAAGCTCCGGCTCTGCCTACCAAACCGCTCAAGACCACCTCACGTTTGAAAGGCAGAGCATACGTGGCAGCGGGTCAGGCTAGTGCTTTACTGCATTCTATGGCAGTGCTTCAAGCATACCAAGCCGATCTGCTGAAATTCTTAGACCAGGGTCAGGGTCTTTCACCTGAGGTGGTAGCTGAGTTGCACCACACCACAGATTTGACCACTAAGCAGACCACTGCCGCGATCGGTAGATCAATGGTGGCAACAGAGAAACACCTGTGGGTGAACCTGGCAGATATTGGGGAGAAAGAGAAGGGTTTTCTCCTCAATGCCCCGATCTTGCCCTCTGAACTTTTTGGTACCTCTGTCGAGGCAGTGGTGGGAAAGTTCAAAGAGGCTAGGGCGCAGTCAGCGGCTTTTAAATCAGGTATACCACGCCAGTCTGTGTCTATACCTGGCCCGTCCTGGTCTGTGGGCCATAGACAGGGCCAGAAATCTAGCGTCACCTCTCGGGCATGGAGAAGGCGAGAAGCTAGAAAAAGAAGCAGGATTTAAGGGTAGTTATAAAACGCAGTGAGTATTTCTTCCCTTTTGAGGGTCTGCACACACTACCCTCTCCTCTTTTTTAATTGTTTCCCTGTACCCTTCTTCCCCTACAGGCGCTTCTACATCGGGCCTGAAGCTGGGCCGATGATGAGTGTGCCTAGGTGAAAAAAAAAGCACACTTCTATAATGTACTTAAAGTGCTCTATTTTCGCGCACTAATTTTTTACTTAATATACTAAAAATTCTTCTTTAGTACTTCTTAAGATAATCTTAAAAACATCTAAGTGTCTAAGTGACTTTGGTATTGGCTCTTTCTGGCCACCCTTACTTCATTCTGTGTTATGTGTGTTGGCTTCTACCTCTTAACCACCGCTTTATTGAGCTCTAGTATGCCTTTGTCTAGCATCGGCCTACTGTAAGGCTGCCTTGACTACCTGTCAGTGTGCTAGCTTTATTTCTTTTAGTATTTTTATTTAAGCCTCCGCTCTATGAGCTTCAGGTTGTGATGTTTTTCATGCGTTGGCCTGTGCTAAGGGCACCATGAATTTTTCCCTGAGTGTGCAGGTGTCCTCCTATTTAAGACTCATTATATTGATGGAGCCACTTTACTAGCTCCATGTATCTATCTCACCTGTTCTGAGCAAACCAGCCTCCTCTTGTTTTAAGAGTCGTTAGGTTAGGATCTTTGCTCCTCTGAGCTACAGGAAGGTCATAAGAGCGTGTGTCGGCCCTTCTTTTTTGGGTCGCCCCGATATCCGGCCTAGGCTAGTACTTAGGGATGCATCTTTTTAGACAGAGGCGGTTCTGCTGTAGCTTTTCCGCCTCCTGGCTTGCAATTGCTAGGAGTAGGCTTCTCCAGTGGAGAGCCTCCCCAGCTCTTAGACTGGCAGCAAGTGATCCTCGTACGCCTCCTCTGTTCAAGAGTTGTCTCCTGACGCAGGAGCTGGCCAATAATGAGCCGGCATTCAGACGTAAACACAGAAGCCTGCACTGCGTTCTCTGCATCAACTGTGTATGACAATTGTTAAAAAAAGTCGTTGTTTTGTTTTTGCACAAAAAAAGCATTCTCGTTGCTTCATAACATTAAGGTTGAACCATTGTAGTCACGTTAACTATTTTAACAATGTTTTTACTACCTTTCTGGACCTCAAAAAGTGCAATGGCGTTACTGCCAATGTGTGGTTCAGATACCCTTGAATTTCACAAAAATATCTAAATTTGTGTTCTGAAGATGAACAAAGGTCTTACGGGTCTGGAACAACATGAGTGTGAGTACTTAATGACAGAAATTTCATTTTTGGGTGAACTAACCCTTTAAGCAGCAAACACAAACAAGATGATTTATCATGCGCAACTAAATGTAAACAAATGAGAAGCGGGAAACTGAACAAAAGAACAGGAAACTGATGAAAAACATACTAAGGGCCAGATTTACTAAACAGGGCAAATTAGCGTTAGAGTGCAATTGCATAAAAGCACTGATAACAGTGGAAATTCTGTGTGTGATTTAGTGATAAGGTGCACACTGGTCCAAAATGCAGCAGCTAGAGTTCTTACTAGAACCAGGAAGTATTAGAAGTAGACCATATTAGCCCGGTTCTGTCAACACTGCATTGGAATGTATAGCTGATATAAAAAATTGTATGACTAGCAATTTCCTACTACTTAATTCTGAAAAAACATAAAAAATGTTCTGTCAAGTCTTCATCGTCAATTAGGAACCTGGGTGTATTGAGCCAGATCAGCCTCAAAAATAATACATTTACAAAACAAAATTCATAAATGCACAGCACAATTCACATTTACAAAATCCAATTCGTAAATTCACGTAATGCCACACCAGCAGAGGGAGCCCTCGCCTGAGTACTGACTTATACCACTCCCTCCTCTAGCTCTACAGCAACAGCCTATTTGGTAGCCATATAGCCCAGCCATGCCAAACACTAGTTGCGAAGTATTGCCAGTTTACCTGCCTTACCGAGCGTTCTCATTCTACTGCCTGATTTACTTATTGTGTACGATCCATTGCCTGCCTTCCTCGTTTTCTGCTTTTTAGATTACCCTTTTGACTTGCTGTTTGGACTGGACTGTTTATTGTGTACTGGACCCCTTGCATGCTTCTACGTTTATGATTATCTGCCTGTCGATTTGTTTTTTTTCTGCACTCTCTTCAATAAAACCTCTGCTTATGGATTCTAAATCAGCGTCAGCCTTTGCGTCATCACAATTCAAAATACGATTCATAAATACACAAGTAAAAGCATAAATATTTTCCCAAATGCTCACACAAATACATCTTACCTAAATACATTTCATAAATATCTTTTTTTGGAGGATGTTCTGTTTAGCCAATCACAATGAGCTTTTAATCCACCAATCAAAATGCTCCTTAATGAACAAACTCAAGAAGCTCAACACTGCGCTTGTACTGTGCATTGTTCCATGATCGGGCCCTTTATGTAAAGACATTTTAATGGGTACTCTTTTTTAGCACCTGATTATAATTTCTACAAAATCACATTTTGATTTATTGTTACAGTCGGTTGCAGGAAGGAGCACAGATGAGGAGAATAAATCCAAATACTAGTTTAATGACGTTATCCACAGGGTAACAGGCATAGAGATACAACACAACTTGTTTAAACGGAGAATGGACAAAGACTGAGTGAACAGGGGGAAACTAAATAGCAAACATAACAAGGATGATTAATAAGACACAGGTGATACTAATGAACTAATAATGAAGCCGGGAAACAGAACATGTGATCATGGAAAACAAACAGAAAGTCCATAAACTGAAACTGAAACTAAACAGACTGTGACATTACGCCCCCCTCCGAAAAGGCGTGTCCTCACGCCGTGGAAGGAGAATGGAGGCGGCTTGGGAGGAGGACGAGGGTGTGGCCAAGGGTAGAAACCAGAGGCAGGCAGATGGATGGAGGACGACGACCAGGGCGGGATTGGAGGAGGTAGGAATGGCCAGGTGGATGTGACCCAGAGCTCAGCCAAGGCGATGATCCAAGGTGGAGTCCACCGCGCAGACGGAAGTCCGAGGCGGTGATGGAATGCCGATGACCTAGGCGACAGCGATGAAGCCGCAGCGACGACTCTTCGAGGCGGAGGTGGAGATCCGGAGGGCAGAGGACGAGCTGGTGCACCCGAGGACGGAGGTGGAGCCTGAGGGAGGGCAGAGCTTGCTGAGGCCCGCAAGTCCGCAGCGGAGGCTTAACGACGTCCGACCCAGGGGGAGCCGAGGTTCCGAGGGAGCCCAGCGAGTCTGAATGCTCGATGGTCGACGCCGGAGTCGAGGGGAGGAGGAGTGTAGGCGCAGGTGCCAGGTCGACGGGTCGAGGCAGGACAGAGCACGACGAGGCAGGAGGCGAAGCCACGGACTCCTGACGCCCAGGAAGAGTAGGCTCCCAGCAGGACCACGATGAAGCCTCGCCACAGAGAGGAGGATGAGGTGAATCGACGGGACTGATGGGAGGCGACGATGGCTGGGTGACAGGTTTGGAGATGATCTGGTCATGAAGCATGGCACAGGAAACCAAAGATAAAGTGTCCTTAATAGCAGTAATTTGCAGTGGTGGGAGAGGGAGGTTGGGTGGGGATGACAGAACTGTCGAAGACTCAGATTCATAAGAATGGCAGGGACACAAAGTATTTATCTCACCACACTCAATAAAACTGTCCAATAAGTCCATCTTGTGCTCGCTCTCAGTGGTGGGGGTTTGGGCGGGGCTCGCATCCATCCCCTTGAACTCCACGAGGACTCCCACGGCGATGGACGATGACGTTAGCTCACACCCCTGGTCAGACTCATGGTGGTGCTTCGGCTCCGGGGCGATGTTGAGCTCCACCCCTTCGTCCTCGGGTGTAGGCTCTTGCGTCGCGGCAGGCAGAAGCTTCCAGTCTGCGGGGGGCTCAGGTGTCGTCGATCGCGGTGGTGACGAGCTGGGCTCTGGGTCTGGCCGGGTTCTACTAAATAGCAAACATAACAAGGATGATTAATAAGACACAGGTGATACTAATGAACTAATAATGAAGCCGGGAAACAGAACATGTGATCATGGAAAACAAACAGAAAGTCCATAAACTGAAACTGAAACTAAACAGACTGTGACATTTATATTGTTCGCACAAAATACAGCTAAGGGAGATTTCAGCATGGAGGATAAAAACGAGACTCAACAAGTAAGTAAATTTGTTTTTTTATCTGATGGCATTTTCTTATGATTAAAGGATGTTTTAGTTAATGAATTAATAATGTGCAGTTTGCAGTGTTACAAAGTTGTTAGTCCACGCCAGCTTTCTTACATTATAACTGGAGTTTGTAGGAACACTTTAGTAATCACAGGATGAATGGGCGATAAACAATCAATAAAACAACAATTTCGATGATAAACTATCGAGTAATTTTAAATACAGTTTGTGGTCAGTGGGTTCTAAAGTTACCATTGTGACCAGCTAGGGATGCCACGGATTATCTGCTATTATGTTTAAAAATTACCGGTGCACTAATCTGGCTCTAAAAATCCATGAACTAAACTAAACTAAATTGAACATAATGATGACAGAACGCCCCCCTCTGACAAGGCAGGCATGGAGGGGACTTGGGAGGTGGACGAGGACATGGGGAAGGGATGGTGAGTGTCAGAAGTAAAGGGATGGTGATGGGGGGACGACAATCCCCTGGCGGCGACGATGGTGGTTGGCCGATGACACAGACCCAGAACTCTCCAATGCTAACAGCCCATGGCAGAGTCAAGGAAGGGAGGAGCCAAGATTATGTAGTGTTGGTTGATGGCATCTGGGGAACAACTGACGGAGACTGAGTTGAAAAATCTGAAGGCGCAGACAGAGGGTCAATGGCACTGAGCGTAATCGCTGGTTCTGGCAATGCCGCGGCAAAGAGTGTTGTATGCAAAGCCAGAGTACACAAGGACTGAGGCAGAGGCGGAGGCAGTGTGACTGAGGACCGAGGCGTACCCGCAGGGAAGGAGGAACTGTAAGACTTAAATGTACATGTATTTTTCTATTCAATAAGACTAACTCGGTTATTGTGACCAGTGATTTCCCAGCCGTAAATAAAACTTCATTTCTGCAGCCATAAGGGTTGGAAAGATGTAGCGCAGTGGACGGTCCGTAAGTCCGTGGTGAAAGTAGACTAACGACTGACTAAGGGGGAGCTGGTGGTATGAGGGAACCCGGTGGAGCTGCAAGGTCAAGGGTCTCCGGTGGAGCCGAAGGTGGGAGGAGCCAAGGTGGAGGCGACAAGTCAACAGGTCGAGATGGAGCAAAGGGATCAGAAGCCGGAGGCAGAGCTGTAGGATCCTGGTTCACAGGTGCTGCTGGTGGTTGCATGACTTGTGGCTAGACAACATAGAAGGGCTTTCCCAGAGATAGCACAGGGCTGCAAAACTCCAGCAATAAGGCTGGAGGACTGGCTGAGCATTTTGGTGAAGGTAACAGAAGGTTAAACAAGGCCACAGTCAAAATGACAATCTATGCAGGTCAATGAAAATAAAAGCTCCCAATCCATTGCGATAGAAATATTTTATGTAAACATGAAATGTACAGAAAATGCAGACTAAGGATGCTCAGGTCAAAGAACATGTAGACTTACCCAAAACGTGCTTAACACAGTAAAAGTAACAGTCATGTGATTAGCTTAGATCATTACAAACCAATCACCAGAATAAATCACAGTGAAGAAGACATTGATTTTTACTCAACTGTAAGACTTAAATGTGCATGTATCTTTCTATTCATTAAGACTCACTCGGTTATTGTGACCAGTGATTTCCCAGTCATAAATAAAACTTAATTTCTGCAAAGAGCAACTTGGAAGTCATGTCAGGTATATGCTGCGCAGCTAAGGAACAGAAGTACTAAAGATCCTACGCTCAAAAGACAACAAAAGTAACAGCTAAAGTGTGACTGAAGTAGTGAGGAATAGAAGTACTAAAGATTCTATGCTCAAAAGACAACAAAAGTAACAGCTAAAGTGTGATTGAGGTAATGATAGTAGCTTCTTGACGGGACGCTGTCACCATACTTCAGAGAAGTATTGGATTGTGTTGTAAGTCTTCAGGAATTCAGCCAATTACCTCGAGATACTATAGTATTATATTAACATCTAGGAGTTTAAATTGTCCGTGGTGAAGTCAGATTCGTATTGAGAATTTCCACGACACCAGAAACAAGAATTCCGAACAAACTGACTGAACAGTCCGAAAAGTTCTTATTGCTGTCATGAAACAGCGGTGATTCCGAACAGACTGACAGATCATCATTCAAACAGTTCAATAAAGAGGATTCCGATACCAGGTGGGATAGGGTGGGAGCAGACATGTTTCCATTAAAGTCAATTAGCCAATCCTTGGTGTCGGTTACCTTGGCCGCTGGTTCACTCCCCTGGTCAGATTTTCTGTGAGGTTCCTCCTCCGGTGCGATGGTGAGCGCTGTCCTCTCTGCCTCGGGCTCTGGCTCACTCATCACGGTGGATAATTCCTCCATATCTGTGGGGGGCTCACATGACACTTCCGTGGTCGCTTGAAAGGATACTGGGTCTGGGTCTGGCTGTGTTCCGAATCAGGATGCGACACTCTATAGACACTGAATGACGGTCTCCTTCCAGTCCAGTTCTGTGGTGTCTAGGAGATCGATATGTTGATTGAAAGTAGCCCTGATATGGAACAGGGTCTTTAAGGTCTTGTCATCCAGGGTGGCGGCTAAACAGCAAAAATATCTAACAAATAAAAAAGAATTATGGCTTTCCTGAGCCAGGATGACAAACTTAGCCCATTTGTCCATTTTGGGCGGTCCGATCTTCTGTCACAGTTGTATGCAGGCAAGAAGACGAAGGCAGAAGAATAATATTCCAAACAACAAAGTTTACTGATAAATTCCAAAAGGCAGGCAAACAGGCAGTGCAAACACAACTTAACACGATGGAGATCGGACAGAGAATGAAAGCAAGGGTACATCTTAAGTAACAAACACAAACAAGAACATTAATCAAACATAACTGAACAAAAACTGAACAAAAGAACAGGAAACTGATGAAAAACACACTAAAAGTACATGAACTAAACTAAACTAAACTAAACAGAACACAATGGCGATAATATGACTTCTATTCATATTTAATTTATCTTGGTCCATAAACTCACAAAGTTATAAGATTAAATAAAAAACTATGTAAATATATAATAAATTAGTTAACAAGAGTAACAAAAGTCATTGCTTATTACAACACCTCTCACAATCTCAAAATTTACCTTCATTCAGTTTCTCTTTAAATTTTTTTTAGTTTGTCTGTTCACCCATCAATCAACAGAATTTGGCCATTTAACAATATCTCATCAACAGCTCCTTAAATCAACACTCCTGCTGTAATGTATTATAATACACATGTAAGATTTTGAAATAGTTTCAAGTCGAATAATTATTTAATGTCCACACAATTATTCATTTAGTGAAAAGCAGTGTAACAAGTGTTATTACTGAATATTATACCTTTAATGGTCATCTTGTTTGAGCTTGTTTGTTCACCTTGGTTCATATCTGCTGGACAGGAACGTTTTTACTTTATGGAAGCATTGAGTTTCGTGATAATAAAATATTTAAACTCAAATCAATATTTTTTATGTCCAATTATTTACTGATGTGGCAAGTAGGTGTATAATAAGCAGGATAATATACATTCAAACTGTTCTTTTCACAAAATTATCCTGACAGGGTGATCAGGATCCCGGCTTGAAACAGAGGAGTCTTGTATCACCTTGAATGCACAGCTTGCCATGGTTTATCCATTACTTATAAAAATTAGTAAGTAAAATCTGTCAAAACTTTGAGATTAAAGATTAATCAACAGTATTATCTATTAGGACATTTTTTTAGTCTTGTTTAGGTTTTGTTTATTTTATTCATTATTGACCATATGAAGAAAATGGAGGAGGATGTTGACACATTTAAACAATCTTACCACAGTATCTCAAGTTTACAGTGAGGATCCTTTAGTCCATCAGAGAGGAGATTCACTCCTGAGTCTCTTAGTGTATTTCCTGACAGATCCAGATGTCTCAGGTGTGAGGAGTTTGATTACAGAGCTGAAGCCAGAGCAGCACAACCTTCATCTGTGACACCACAATCCCACAACCTGTAGAGAACAATGACACTCTTCAATCTCTCAGTTTAGGATCTACAGCTCAGATAAGCAGGAACTTCACAATCAGAAAGAGAGACTTAATCCACGACATGAGTATCTCGTGGACTGGGAGGGTTACGGTCCTGAGGAACGTTCCTGGATTCCCCGTAATGACATTCTCGATCCCAACCTGCTAGACACCTTCCACGCTGCTCATCCCAACAGACCTGCCCCTCATGGAAGAGGAAGACCACCACGACGTCGGGGTCCTCGGCCCTCAGGAGTGGGCCGTGGAGGGGGGGGTACTGTCACAGACACGCCAGGCTCCAGCACCCACCAATCACAACACACACCTTCCCCTGAGTACTAATCACTGCCACCTGCATCTCATCAGCACACTCATCACGAACACTATTTAAGACACTCACACACTCAGTCACATTGTCCGGTCTCGTTCGCATCAAGGAACTTACCTCTATGCTTACCTCAAGGACTCCTATTGCTACTTACCTGTCTCCTGTGTCTCCGTGCTACCTCGTGTGCTCCAAGTCTGTGTGAGTGTCATCCACCAGCATTGTCTCCAGTCTGCCACCGCCATCAACCTGCAAACCACAAAAGGACAGTATTATCACCCATTCATTCATCCTTCACCTCTACAACCACAATCTACTCACCTGTTGTCACTGTTACCTCTGCTTCTGTCCAATAAATCTACTAAACTGTTATCTTCTGCCTCCGGCTGGTACTTACTGTAACACATATAGGGCATGTGTCCACCAAAAGGGGAATTCAATAATAATTTCAAGAAATTCATGTTTCTTTAAGTACTTGATGTTTAGGTTTTTATAATATACCTAAAGTACAAGAAAGCATTTCATTGTTATTTCAGATGATGAGGAAGTAACTCAAAATCAGTTCACCTGACTAAAGCTCACTCACCTTGATCAGAAAAGTAGGTTTCCGCATGTTCCCAACATGTCTGTGTTTCCCATCATGAACTGTATATTCCTGCAGAGGTAACTAGAAATATTAAATACTTTGATGCTCGTTTTTTCTGACTTAATCATTCGTTTTATGCCCTGGTGTAAAATGGCGCACAGTAAAAAATTAAAAATACTTTTAATTCTGACAGCTAAAGTTGCCAATCTTGTTTGGTGAAAAAACTCGAGCTCACGTCATCTTCTAGTTCACAATCAGTTCAGATATGAGAGAGACTAACACTAGTTTTGAACAGTGAACATTTAAAGATTTTATGATTACGTGTTGGCAAAAAATAAATAAATAAATAATAAAGACAAGTTTGAGGGTATCCGGTTATAAGCATGGGTTATTTAATCTCACGAATATTAAGTTATGCACAACATGCTCAAGCATGCAGTGCAGGTGAGACGTGACCAGTGAAATGAGGAAAAACGTATTCTGTGTGAACAGCCTCTAGATTACTGCTGAACTACAAGATTCTGTGGGAAGGGTGGAGGATATAAAGACTTTTAGCAAGACAGAAGACATACAGGTGCTGGTCATATAATTAGAATATCGTGAAAAAGTTCATTTTTTTATTGTAAATTATTTTAAAAAATGAAACTTTCATATATTCTAGATTCCCTACATGTAAAGTAAAACATTTCAAAAGTTTTTTTTTTAAAAATTTGTTGATTAGAGCGTACAGGTAATGAAAGTCCAAAATCCAGTATCTCAAAATATTAGAATATTTACATTTGAGTTTCATTAAATGACCATCCCTACAGTATAAATTCCGGGTATCTTTTGTTCTTTGAAACCACACTAATGGGGAAGACTGCTGACTTGGCAATGGTCCAGGAGACAATCATTGACACCCTCCACAAAGAGAGTCACAGAAGGTCATTACTGAATGGGGTGGCTGTTTACAGAGTGTATATCAAAGCATATTAAATGCAAAGTTGACTGGAAGGAAGAAATTGGGTAGGCAAAGGTGCACAAGCAACAGGGATGACCGCAAGCTTGAGAATACTGTCAAGTAAAGCCAATTCAAACACTTGGGAGAGCTTCACAATGAGTAGAATGAAGCCGGAGTCAGCGCATCAAGAGTCACCACACTCAGACATCTTCAGGAAAAGGACTACCAAGCCACTTCTGAACCAGAGACAACGTCAGAAGCATCTTACCTGGGCTAAGGAGAAAAAGAACTGGACAGTGAACAGTGGTCGAAAGTCCTCTTTTCAGATAAAAGTAAATTTTGCATTTCATGTTGAAATCATGGTCCCAGAGTCTGAAGGAAGACTGGAGAGGCACAGAATCCAAGCTGCTTGAAGTCTAGTGTGAAGTTTCTGAAGTCAATAATGATTTGGGGGGGCCGTGACGTCTGCTGGTGTTGGTCCATTGTGTTTTATCAAGTGCAAAGTCAATGCAGCCATTTTCCAGGAGATTTTGGAGCACTTTATGCTTCCATCTGCTGACAAGCTTTATGGAGATGCTGATTTCCTTTTCCAGCAGGACTTTAGCACCTGCCCACAGTGCAAAAACCACTTCCAAGTGGTTTGCTGACCATGATATTACTGTGCTTTATTGGCCAGCCAACATGCCTGACCTGAATCTATGGGATATTTTCAAGAGAAAGATGAGAAACAGTCGATCCAACAATATACAGATGATCTGAAGGCTCAATAGTGCCTCAGCAGTGCCACAGGCTGATCACTTCCATGCCACACTTCACTGATGCAGTAATTTGTGCTAGGAGCAAGTCATTTGCTGTAATATGTCCTGCCGATCAAGTATTGAGTGCACAAAAGAACATACTTTAAAGAACTTGAACTTTTCTGTTTTGCAAATCCATTTTTTGATTGATCTTAGGAAATATTCTAATATTTTGAAATACTGGATTTTGGACTTTCATGAGCTGTACGCTCTAATCATCAAATTTAAAAAAAAAAAACTTTTGAAATGTTTTACTTTACATGTAGGGAATCTAGAATATATAAAAGTTTCATTTTTAAAAATAATTTATAATAAAAAAATGAACTTTTTGATGATATTCTAATTATATGACCAGCACCTGTATTTAGAAGCTGTTACTATGACTGAATGGGTGCCCAAACTTTTCACACATTTTCTTTTTCTTTTAATGAAAATGCAATGTCACTCTCTGACAGCAGGTGGCGCTTTCATCCAAAGCCTCTTACATTACATTGATTCAAGGCATACCTATTTATGATTTGATCCCATGGTGTTTCTACTGCCACACTCCACAGTTTGAGCTACAGAGTATATTGCCATCAAATGGAGGCCTTTTGAGCGCAAATTTGTTCCCAGAATTTAGTTACATATTATTTATTGTCTTTCTAATCTTCTTAAATGATTTTATGTAAAGCATTGTGAATCAGACTGTGTATAAAATGTGCAATATTAATAGAGTTGCAGTGCCGTGCTGTGTCCTGTAGGGGGCAGAACACACATAAACTATTAAAAGTGTTTGTTATTACACTGCCACAAGAGGGAGCAATTCCCTTTAAATGTTTTTGCATAAGCACATGAACATACATGGTCTGCAATGTGTGTATATAACAAGACACTAGTATGCTGCATATTTTATTATGACTTTTTAAAGTCATTTATGGCCACATGACACTCATAGCTGCTACCAGTGTGTTACTGCCTGCTCATTTGCATAAAGTAACATTATCATGTGACAGAGATGATATTTGAAATAAATCTCTAAGGCCTCTGTGTCTCTAGAGGCGTCTTTCCACATGTTTGTGTTTGCGTGTATGTGTCTGTAAATGTCTTTGGAATAACAGCACATTTTCCAGAAAAAACACGCACAGCGTCCAATACACACCATCCTCCTCCACTGTGTGTGTGTGTTTAGGGACAGAGCGAGATCTGCAGGTCAAAGGTCACGATGGGACTGAAACAGGACGTGGGAATGAGGCGACGGGAAGAGGAGGCAGTTCCTCTCAATGTTTATCTGCCCTGAAAAACAGCAGAAATAAAGAAAAGAACAGATGGAGGGATGTTCCCTTTACAACAAGGATTATTATTATAATGTGACACACTTTGGCCCAATTATAATGCATTAAAGTGTCTTTATAGTGAGCTGAACACGACTGAGAATGTGTTTTTATGTTGAAATACATTATATGTGGCTTGTTTTCTGAATCACGAGGACTTTGAATTGTGCATAATGTAAGTAATATATTTCTACACAAATACTTAAGTTACTTCATGTATGACCGCAGAACTGAGCACAATCACATATTTCTGATTGCAAACAGTGAAATTGACATGCTATTATTCTACTTCAACATACTCTGTAAGCTGCTTTAGTAAAAGAGAAGCTCCTGCCATCTGCATGACTGTAAATACAGATCCAGATGCATTAATCTCTGATTTCTTCAGCGAGTGTCCTGCATTTAACCACTTGTGTGTGTGTGTGTGTGTGTGACTATGATGATCTTTGTAAAGAGGAAGCTTTGCCTTCTGAACATAAGCATGTCATTTTATAGTTAAATAATTAAATACATATATACATACATTTATTATTATTATTACTATTACTATTACTATTATTATCATTTAAATAAAAAAGGAAAGCAATTCCACAGGGAAAATCAGAAATAACCCGCCACCCGCCTGTTTTGATTGGATGTAGGGAGTAAAGAGACCGCGCCGCAGCCTCTAATTGGCCATGCAAATGAGGAGGGTGTGTCTGTTGTATCTGTAGTCCCGCCTCGTTTCCTCTCGCAGTAGATTACACTGAATTAACAGCTCTGTGTACTCTCTGACGCTCAGATTTGAAGAAAACACAGAAAATATGGAATATGACGGTTTTTGAAGCAAAACAGGTAAGTTTCTTGTATTGTTTTATAAGACTGTGGTTAATAATTAGGAGTAGTATTTTTGAACCGGTCATATAGGAGCGCAGGATGCACATGAACGCGCACGTACGAGTTATCAATCGCGCCGCAAGAGTTTTAAAAAGCTTTTAAACTGCGACCGTTAAACCGTCAGACGCGTAAACTTTTCAGTCAGTAGCGACTGTGTGAAGTTAAACATTTCACAGAAACGCGATGTTTGGAAAGCTGTCACAATTGTTTTAGGGGGAAACGGTGAAGATGCTGGAGAGTAAATGTGGTAATCCTTTGCTCTCTGAGGGGATTTGGGCTTTAAAGCTCATGTCTGACCATCTGCCCTCAGAAAACTGACAAAACATGCTTAAATTAGCCAGATACCGCCAGTCCGGAGAACAAGTCTGAAAAGTGAGTATATGAAATTACATAAACAATTCAGTCAGCTGGACCAGAACGTTATGATTTTGAGTATTAAAAAAACAGGTTTCAATTCCTCAATGTCGTTTGAGAAGGTCAGTGGTTTTGATTTTAGGAGAGAAACTCTTTCTGGTAATAAAAACAAAGTATACTTAGACATGTAAATAAATACATTACATGTCATCACTGTAATATCGTGTGTGTGTGTGTATGTATGTATATATATATATATATATTTATATATGAGCTCATGGCAAACATTGTATTATTATTAATTAGTATTTTGACTCTTCTTAATGTTTCTAGGCCTATCTCTTCATGTTAGCCTTTCTTGTTCTTGTATGTGTGTCTTCTACATGTTTTCCTCCTGTTCATCGTACGTTCCTTTCTCTCCCTCTATCCGTCTCTCTCTGCCCACTCCAGCATTCCTGGAACACTTGTAGAGTTTCTGTTGGGTTCTCTGATCTCGGCACAGAACCGACGGGGTCGGAGAGAAACTCCCCCTGAATTCCTCAACATGAAGGTCAGGAGGGAGAAAGCTGGGGTCCAAGTGCTCCTTAACACGGCATTATAGTTTATTCCTAACCCTCACCCTGACTAACCCTGACCGTAACTAACCCTAACCCTAGAGCTAAAGCGACAGTTTCCCAGAAATTAAAAATCTGTCATCATTTGCTCACCCTCAAGTTGTTCTAAACCATTATGACTTTTATTCTTCTACTCAAACACACACACGCACAAAATAAATTCTAGTAAACAAACAGTATTGGTTACCAACCAACTTCCATTTTCCATGCATTTTATGGACAAAAAAACAGAACGGGTTTTCAAGCATCCAAAAAATAAAAGTGTAATACAACTTTAAATTTAGTCTTTTTACTTTAGAATGTGTTTTTCTGAGCAAAAAATAATGGCCTTTATACTACGATTTACAGAAGACTCCCACTAAAATGTCATTCAGTGTCACAATAGTTTATACAAAAAAAAGTCTTGACATTAAAATGCTTTAAGGCTCACATACAGCCCCCAAATACTAATTAATTGTAATTTTAAATCTTTATACTTTAAGAATACAGCTGTGATCCACACTCAAAATTGTTTTAGGCACCATTTGATATTTTCTTACATTATTCACATTATAAATCTTTATACTTTGCCAATATTCTTCAAATCACTAGGTTTTATCGATTTGTCAGCAAGACGTTTTTGTAAAAAAAAATATCTTCTGTTGAAGTGAATAAGGTAACTGAGCTCAACAGCTCATATAAAGATTATGGATTCCAAATTTTTTATTATATGAAAATAACTCTGTTTTGTGCAAGAAAGTAAGTCATACGACATAATTATTTATTTATAATTATTAGTATTAACCCTCCCTTAATACAATGCATTTTTAAAAGAATGTCATTTACCTTTGCAAAGCATCTTTAAAGTACCGCACTTTGGGACCTTTTATAATGAACATGTTTTTATGTAAAAACTCGATACTAGGGCTGTGCATTTAATCGCAATTGTTTTTTCGATTTCGATTTCGGCTTCCAACTATTATGAAAACAAGATAATCGAGGAAAAACAATTATTGTGCCGCATTCAATCGTGTTAAATAATCTTGATTTCAATATTGACCAAGAACACACAAGACCTAGAGACACGTTTATACTTTGGGAAGTTACTTAAGCGCTGTTTTTAGAATGCTGTGTCATGTGAGAAGCTGCAAAAGACATGAACTCAGCGATTAAACGTGCATCTTGTCAAGTGCATATTTACATTTTTAAAAAAAACAATGAAAAAGCAGTACAGGAATGCAAAGACACTTTCTGTGCGCAACACATTTTTCATTTAAAAATGCGAGACGCAGGGCAGTGAAGTAGGAAAACAAACACGTTTTTTTTTTTAACTCCATTTAGCTTAAGTTTTTAGAGCGCGATGTCATGGGCAAGACGTTGCAGAAGACACGTGACCCGTGCTCAACGGTCAAAGACATCCATCTTGTTTATGTTTACATAGAAAAAACACGTTCTGTGTGAACGACCTCTTATGGCACAGCATGTTTACATAGACCAACAGATGAAATACAGCACTGATGGAAGAGCAACACGTCTGGTGTGAGCGGCCTTAACGCTGTGTTCATGAGTAACTACCACTGGACACACGCTGGATATTGTTGTGTCCGAGAAGGGCAGTACAAGTTGAGAGAGAAGGAAACGAGAGAGACGATTCTGAGCTCTGGACAGGAAGCAGAACGGCTGCTTTATGTCAAAGGTGGCGAGTATTTTTACTGAGAGCGTGAGAGCTGTCAGAGAGAGAGAGACGTTACACACACACACACTCACAGTTCTGTGAAAAGTGTTTACTCTCACTGACTTCTTCACGTCTTAATGCTGCATGATGGGACTGTGATCTCCATACATGTGCAGCTACAACTTTGACCAAATTAATTTCTTTAACAAATGATATCTTCGAATGCATAAACATGACAGGATGGTTTTTTAGTGCTTGTGCAACAAAATGAGGTGGATTTAAGATTAATTTAATAAGTATAGAATATTATTGTAGCAACGTTATCAGTTCATTCATTCCCTGGGAATCAAACCCATGACCTTGACATTGATAGCGCCACACTTTACTATTTGTGCTGCATGAACGCTGGCTGGCTCTGAAGATATTCTTTACAGTTCTTCTGTTTTGGTCTCACTTTGAGCTGCAGGAAACACTACAGACCAGAGAAGATTTCCAGCCGCTCTGACTGAAGTGTTCCTGGAAAATAGCAGGACAGAAGAACATTCCCAAAGTGTTTACTATATCTCAAAGTCCTGTAAGATCGATCATAACATAGGCGAGAGTATGTGGAACTGTGTTCGTGTTTTTCTAAACATGACAACAAGCTCTGTGGATCTCGGTCAAGTGCAGGAGTGTGTGATGCACTGGATTCACACTGCGTGTTTTTTATTTACTTCAATTTGAAGTTGAAAGGAATGTCTGAATTATTTCATGACTCTCTAAGTGAAGAATCTATATTTTCATATGCTAATTTTTTTTAGGGATGGGTAAAACATGATTCTCTGATGCTTCACAATTATCTCTTCAGCGATTCTGAGTTGATAATCAAACAGCAAAAAAATCCCTCGCTGTGTTTGTCTGGAAAATTTTCAGATACTGAAATCACTTTCTGTTTATTGCTTGTAATGTGTTTCTTTGTTCCCCTTTATTACTATATATTTGTTTATATTTGAAGCTACATTTAGTTAGTTAATAATTCTCAACATAGTACCATTGTTTTGATTTATTATTAATTTGTAATTATTTATAAAAAGTAGTTATAATTATATGAGTAATTTAATAAAAATGCACAAATAAATTAGATATTCAATAATGGGAAACTCATTAATTAATTAGAAAAAAATGTAGATCATTTTAGAATGGGATCATGCCTAAAGATTCCCACCTCCAGTATTTTACATAAACATTATTATTATTATTATTAATAACAACAATGCATTTACTGTAAATTAAATTCATACTAAACATAGCCTAAAATTATTAAAATACAGTGGAGAAAAATATCAATACTCATATATTTTATTCGTATTTTGAGTCCTTCATATGAATTTTGCTGTCTCACTGTTAAAAGTTATTGATTTAAAATAATAAAAATATGGGATGCTTAGCATCATGTTCACAGGGAACTGATGAAATGTGTACTTTAAAAAGCAGTGCCAAATGCATATAATGACTGTAGACTGGACTTGTGTACTGTCCTGTAATGCTTTTTATGGTAATGTGATGTGCTGCTATAGCGGCTTCAGGCTTTAGCTTCAATGTGTCAGGGTCTGCTAAAATAATACAGAAAAATACTGGAGGAAAGCAGGTTGTCAATTCCCAACAGGACAATGTTAAGGCCAAAGTTAAGGCCAGTTCACTGAATCGTCACTGCTCTCACAATTCAATTCGATAACGATTCGATTCGATTCCATGATGCATCACGATGCGTTGCATCCCCAATTTTCAATATTACTGCACGTGGCTACATTTTTGTCAATGAATACAAGCAGTCAGATATATGAACTCCCTTTTTATTTTATCTGCTCCAAGAAAGTACACTTCCTGAATGTAGCAAACATCAAACAAATCTTAAGTCTGAACACAGCTTACGACAGGAGCATTTAGAACTAGTAAACAGTAGTAAATACTAAAAGTGCATGAAACTGTAGTGTACTTGAGTTACAATAACACTCACACACATTTGCACACGCTTGCTCACACACACACACACACACTCGTACGTAGTGTTATCACGGTACCAAAATTCCAGTAGACGGTACCAATACCAGTAAAATTTTACGGTTCTCTGTACCAATTTCGGTACCACAGGAAAATCTGTTGGAACTATTTTATTTAACTAGCCTATTTTTAAAAAACATATTAATATGATGGTAATCATATAAATATTTGGAGCGTGTGTGTGTGTATGTTTGTGTGTGTATATATACCTCGATTAAATAAATTTTGAAATATAAAAAAATTAATAAATGCTCAAACATCCATTTTGAAACAGACGTGTGTTTATTTTAGCTATTCCTTCAGTGAAACGACACACTACAGCCTGTGAAACTATGAAATAAATATCAGTAAATAATG
Organism: Ctenopharyngodon idella; assembly: GCF_019924925.1. Taxonomy (NCBI): domain Eukaryota; kingdom Metazoa; phylum Chordata; class Actinopteri; order Cypriniformes; family Xenocyprididae; genus Ctenopharyngodon; species Ctenopharyngodon idella. The sequence continues at coordinate 19,231,520 of NC_067238.1, read as the reverse complement.
GTAACCTAAATAGTAAGAAAGTTAAATATTATTCTAAAAAACATTTCCACACAAAGATGTGTCATATAGCCGCTCTGCTCTTTGATGTGGGACACGAGCAGGAAAGAGACCATTTCTCTTTAATAATATCTTCATGTTATCTCCTGATGTTACAAGGAACTGACACTTGTTGTAAAAGGTCTGAAGAGCGAGTTTTATCTTCATACATTCAGGCTGTGTTTGATTTTGCGCTGCCAGAGAAAGCGAAAGTAAAAATCACCGGCGTGTGTGAAACGCGCTATACAAATAAACTTGACGCGTCTTATAAAGTCTAATAACAAACACAAACTATGTTAAATAGAAATTGACGTGCAAGCAAAAAGGATTCTGTCCTACGGTGTTTTTCTACTTTACCACAGTGAAAAATGCGAATATAACAGGCCTAATTAAAAGCGAACGAAAGGAAGAAACGTTTGTAATCCCCTGCGTGAGTGAAGATTTGGGAAAAGAAACAGAGATTCCATGTTCAGTGGAATAACTAATGGAATATTGTTAAATTCTCTGCTAATCGGGTGATCAGATCGCGATTCTTAAAACGGAATACAAATCCGACAAAGCTTATAAGTATGGACTCATGTACCTCTCTCATTCGGCATGAACCAAAATATTTCCATGGCTGCGATGTCACATTTAATTGCTAACCTATTAGCCTATTTCTTCTGTAAACAAAGCTTTGTGCTTCACTCGTGTCATATTCATGTAAAATACTGTCCTATCAGTGAGTACCGAATATACCTGGATACTCTGGTACTACAGAAATGCTGGTATCGTCACATTTTTAATTAAAAAAAATCATTTTGAAAGTGATTCCAACGATATTGTTTCTCTGTGCCGTTATTGTTATAGTTGTTCTGTGGACTTTGCTTTTGTTTTATATTTAGAACAATTTTAGAACTATATCATTATTGTTATCATCCTTGGTGTGAACGGCCTTTAGACAGGAGTATCTTAAAGCCAGAGAGGTTTGTGTCCTGATCAGTCGAATCTCAGAGCGCCGTCCAACTGAGCATTTGTAACAGGAACTCAGAAACGCTCGTTTGTCAAACATTCCCGTCCAACCTGACAGAAATCTCGCCAAGAAGAATGGGCAGGAATTTGAGTGATACAGACGAACCCAAAGTTAAGCATGTGATGGTTCAGTAAAAGAAAATGTAAAAAATATGTATAAAAGACTTTTTATAGGCAGTAAACATAAGCTCTTGCTCTGTTTTTGCAAGCATTGCTTTTTTCTCGTCTCTGTTCGTTGCCGCTCTGACTGTCTGTGGTGTCTGTGTTGTGGTGTTTTTGGATGTGGTTTCTGTGTTTTTGGTCGTGTTGATCTGGTTGTGACTGTGTTTAGCTGTGAACAACATTCACATTTGAATAAGTATGAACAACAGCTGCATAGAGAGAATAAATACTGAGGTGGTTCAGTGGTTGTGAAGTGTGCTTGTGTTTTCGCTCTTTACAGTAAAGGACACTTGATATTATGTATTTAATAATCTACATAATTGTCTCTCTATGCTCCATTAATGAGCCTGAACGTTACTGTTAATTACAGGCCTGTAATGCAATTTAATTAAAGGAGAATTTAGGAAATCAAGCACTTTAGCTTCTAGTATATAAAACTTTATAATTGAATAAGCCTGTACATTAAAAGATCCAGATTAAACCCCCGACTCGTGTGTCCCGGTTCATCTGCCTAATGGAAGATTAGCTCCGATTAGCCATTAATTAGCTAAAGCGTCTCCCACTGACACACTCAAAGCTTCTCGGCAGATTAGCTTCAGGTTGGATCCGTTTTTAAACATTGTCACGGATTGTTATGGGATCATAGTTCATCAAGGCTACCGAGATATATATATTAGTTTTATATCCCGCCCACTTTTTCAGCTGTGCTGTTCCGGAAATATTTTTTGCCATTAAATTCTACCATATGGATTTAAAAAAAAAAAAAATAGCAACATTGTTTTGAAGCAAAATATTTATTTGAAAATCACTAAGGCACAAGACTGTGAATTTAAAGGGTTAGTTCACCCAAAAATGAAAATAATGTCATCAATTACTCACCCTCATGCCGTTCCACACCCGTAAGACCTTCATTAATCTTCAGAACACAAATTAAGATATTTTTGTTGAAATCTGATGGCTCAGTGAGGCCTGCATAGCCAGCAATGACATTTCCTCTCTCAAGATCCATTAATGTACTAAAAACATATTTAAATCAGTTCATGTGAGTACAGTGGTTCAATATTAATATTATAAAGCGACGAGAATATTTTTGGTGCTGCAAAAAAACAAAATAACGACTTATATAGTGATGGCCGATTTCAAAACACAGCTTCATGAAGCTTCGGAGCGTTATGAATCTTTTGTGTCGAATCATGATTCGGATCGCGTGTCAAACCGCCAAACTGCTGAAATCACGTGACTTTGGCGCTCCGAACCGCTGATTCTAACCCTTTAACGGCTTTAGTGAGGGAAAGAACTACAATCCCATAAAGCATTGCGAACAGCATAATCCAAATAAAAAAACAAAAAATATAAAACTACTCATTTAAAAATGTTTATTATGTACATAAAAACAATATATTTGACGTTTATTGCAAAATATGCATATATATTTGAATTTTTCGAAAACGTCATTCGCAGTGTTTTGTGGAAGTGGGTGGAGTTAATGAGATCTTTTCGCAATTCTGCTTGTTGACTCTGATTGGTGGAATTTTCTATACAGCATCATGGGTAATGTAGTTTTTCACCATGAATTCTGCTGTTGATTTTAAAAATAAGATGATTATTTTAAAAATACATGATTATTTTAAAAATAAGCTGAAATAATATGGGCTGACAGATTCAACAGAAGCAAATACCATGGATTAACAACCTCGTCGCTCACAGTAGGGCTGACTTTAAAGGTTTATAAGTTATCGTTTTAAATCATTTTCCCTATGGAGAAAATGAATGGAGATTTTACTTCTGGAACTGACTGTTGCGCTCTATTCAGCTCAGATGTTGAATAGAGGAGTGTATCGCAGCACACATTAGTGTAGATAAATACAGCAGCTCATGTTAACGCTGACCTTTAACACTAATGTGTATCTGACCTTAATCTCAACTATACACCAAAATAAAAACAAGATGATCCCAGAATTACAGTCCAATATGACATTTGCTCCGGAGGCTTAACAGAGCTCAAATACATGTTAATTAGGTCATCATGATTTATTGTTCATGTTTGTGTGTTTGATGTGATTTATTGATCTATTGTGTTCTTGAAATGTGATGCACATTTACACCATCATCTTAAAATAATCTAGATTAACCTTTAGACCAGGGCAGGGCTGCATAAAGTACACAGAATAGTCTTACAAGTTAATCATCAATTTTTTATCTTTAAGACTGTTTATCACTCTGAGTCAGTTACATAAAAATGTAGATTGGTCTAATTTAATACTGAACAATAAGACTAACTACTATTTGGTTATACTAGTTCTTAAGACACAGTCTTAACATGATGGTTATGTTTATGACACTGGCCCAAAGAGTTTAAAATTATTCTTTAAAATAACATACATAAATGAATGTGCTAAAAACTCTATATTATGTTACCTTAAACCAGATCTAAAGTTCAGATAAATTTATCATTATCCTGCTCACATTAAAATGTATTGTGTAAATTTAAAAAGTAATGTACAAGAATGTGACTCTGTACATCAATAATGATTATTTTAATGTCTTGATGATTTAGATGTCATGAGTACGTGCTAACTCAAGAGTATTTGTGTGCTGTATGTTTATGTTTGCATCTATTTATCGTCTTAGTATTTTTATGATAGTTTACTCATTCTAACTCTGCAGATGACTGACAGGATATGGCGTTACTCTGTCATCATGACGATGGTCTGTTTAGCCTGGCTCTTCCCAGTCATCGCTACTGCCACGCCCTTCCCCAAGGATCTGCAGCCAATCAGTGTTGTGGGACCGGAAGGTGAGTCACATGACTGACAGGAGTTGATTGTGCTGGTCCAAATCACTGATCAGATTCTGTCCTCCATCCAAACTATTTCTCTGCAAAATTTGTGTTTGTTCTGCCAACATTTTCAATGGCCCACCTTCAAAAATTCTGTTCTGTTGTAACTTTTTAAAAATAGTTTGTCTGAAGCTAACATGCAGTAAAGTCAACTACATACAAACACCCAACGCCATTTCTGAGATCCAAAGCCTCACAGTTTTGTTGATCAGTTTGAGGGTTGATGTGTAAATTGACTGAAGTGTTTGTTGTGCTCCACAGACTCACACCTGTATCCCAGTTTCCAGGGTCTAATGTCACACAATAACACGGAGCGTCTCGGTCTGGACTATCAGCGGATGATCAGGATCCAGCATATGCTGTACATCGCTGCCAGGTCTTTTTCGCTCGCTGGTTTATTCCAGTCAGTCCGTTCACACACATCCAAGATTACTGAAGATAAATCTGTGCACCAAAACACATGCAGGCCTGGAAAATCTACTCAAATTGTACTGAAGTGATTGTATGGATACAGAGTAAAAATTTGACTCAAGTATCTTGTTAAAGCATGCTTGAGTGAAAGTAAAAAAGTACAACTTTAAATTTTTAGTATTAAAAAGTAGAAATAAGCACTTTTTGTTATGCCTAGTTAGTGCTTCTGTCTGCAGATGTCTTTACATGGTTTATTTGGGGCATTTGAATGTTTTTAATTTATCAATCAGCATATAATGTAATTAATTTGATTAAATATTAATTAATTGACAGCCCTAATTGTTACTCAAAATAATATTTATTTACATATAATTACAATACCACTGATCTACTCTGAACATCAATATATATTTGCAATGAATTTAACATTTATAATGTTTATTAAACAGCAATTGTTTTTGAGGTTTAAAACTGTAGTGGACAGTCACTGCTGGCCAATAAATCAATCAATCTCAATGTTAAAAATTAAGTGATTTTTGTCTTTTACAAAGTTCTGTTTTGAAAGGTTTATACATGCTATTTTTTTTTTTTTTTTTTTTATGGATTTTTAAAAAATTTTATTTTACTTGCAGAAGCATATTGTTGCGCTCTATTGCTCAGCTAGAAAATATAAATAACCCATAATAACATAGTGACCGTCAAACATCAGAACACCAACAAAAATGTAACAGAACGTTTCAAGTCGAAATAAAATTTTAAGGAGTAAAATGTACTTTTTCTTTCTTTGGAAATGTAAAGGTACAAGTTATTCAGTTTAAATTGCGCTTGAGTACAAATCCCACAAAATAACACTAATAACAATAAGTACAGTAATCAAGTAGAATTACTCATTTACACCCTAAGAAATGTGATTCTATTAGGCATTGATATATTTTGTCAAATGTATAATTTTACTGAAAACAGCTGGAGAAATCATGAAATACAAAGTATGACTTTTTCTTGTGTTTTCCACCTGTTTAGAGACCATGTGTTTGTTGTGAATCTCACTGCGTCAGTGGATAAAGTCATCCCACAGCAGGTGAACACACACACACACACACACATACACACACATGTGTGCAGTCACACACACACACACATAGGTGTAAGCTTCATACGTGAGGTCTTACAGTAATCTGTTCTTTCAGATTCTGACGTGGAGATCTACAGACGTGTCGAAGTGTGCTGTGCGAGGAAGAAACAGTGTAAGTGTCTCATTACAGCAGATCTGAGATCAGATGAAGAGTGATAGGACACACAGCTGGACTAAAGATGTGTCTCTGCTGGTAAAGTGTCAGCTGATGAAGCCACACAGCCAGAAGAGCCACTGAATTTATTTTGGCTGGACCACAAACCTTCAGAGACGTTTAACAGATGTTTTTCACTCAGAGAAGCTCATGTTGGGATTGTGTCTGCAGTGTTTTGCTCTGTTTACACCTTATGTTAACACTAATCTCTTATGTGTTTCCTGTGACCACTTGTATTTGGATTTCATCTATGTCAACAAGTGAACGGATCACAAAACATTTACTTCTGTCCATGTGTCCATATAGACGGATGCTAACGGCAGGTGTAAATGGACTCTCCTGAACTCTCATTGTGTCATGTGTGTTTGACTTTAAATCATCTTCTGTCTGCTTTCAGGATGAATGTTATAATTACATCAAAGTTCTTGTGCCTCGTAACGATGAGACTTTGTTTGCGTGTGGAACCAACGCGCTGAACCCCGCCTGCCGAAACTACAGAGTGAGTGCACTGATTTCAGCTGCTTGTCAGTCAGCGCCATCTCATGGACAGATGTTTTAATGCTCACCCTGTTGTTGTGATGGTTTGTGGTCAGTTGAGTTCGCTGGAGCAGGTCGGTCAGGAGCTGTTGGGTCAGGCCCGATGTCCATTTGAGTCTCGCCAGTCCAACGTAGGAGTGTTTGCAGGTGAGATGCTGAAACACACACACTACATTCACATCTGATCACAGGTGCTCAGCAATACAGGCGTCCAAAGCATTTGGGTTTTTCCAAAGCTCCACAGTTTGTGTTTGCGTGTATAAGGGCTGCAGGGATTACAGGGATGTGATTCCCATATTTTCTGACCACAGAAGTATGACCTACATTATTTGATTAAATTAAAAAAATTGAGTTTTGGAGCAGCTCGATTCACAGTAAATGCTAATCTCTATATTTTAATATCTGAAGCCAAAAAAAATAAAACAAGATAATATTAAAATTTTACTGTTGTAAAATTAAATTAAATTCACATTTATTTGTAAATGAAATGAAATACATGTAATAAAACATTTTAATTGACACTAAATAGTAATATATTTCTTTGATTTGTTTATTTTTACAATATAAATAATACCTTCAAACAGTATTTTGATTACTATTATTAATAAAAAAAGAAAATAACATATTTTATTTGACATTAAATAGTAATATTTCTTTATTGATTTGTTTTAATTTTTACAATTTAAATATTACATAAAAACAGTGTTTTGATTCATAATTATAATAAATGAAATGTAATAACATTTTAATTTACACTAAATATTAATATATTTTTTATTGATTTATTTTTTTTACAATATAAATAATACATTAAAACAATATTTTAATTATTATTAATAATAAAATTAAATTTAATTAAGTTTAATAATACATTTTATTTGACATTAAATAGTAATGTTTTTGTTGATTATTGTAATGTTTATTTTTTATAATTGAAATAATGCATTAAAGCAATATTTTGATTATTTGTAGTATTATTAATAATAATAAAATTAAATAGATTTAATAAAACAGTTTATTTTACATTAAATTGTAATATATTTCTTTATCGATTTGTTTAATTTTTACAATTTAAATAAAACAATAAAAACATTTATTTATTGTATAGTCATATTGAATGTTTTTTTCTGTAGTCGATCACCTGCCTGTGATTGATTGATTAAATTGCTTTTGATTGGCAGCCTCACATTTTAACCAGAGATCCGAGTTTGAGTCTCTTCACTTCATGTATGTTTGTATTTCAGGCGGTCATTTCTATTCAGCCACAGTGACAGACTTCCAGGCGAGCGACGCAGTGATCTACAGGAGTTTAGGAGGAGAGGGGCGGCCCGTCCTCCGTACGGTCAAATACGACTCCAAATGGCTGAGAGGTGCTGCTTGAACTTCATCAAGATGTTTATATGAACATGAATGATTCCTCAGATCATGTGTGTTGTTGAGGAGAGTTGGACACACCGTTTTCACTCAGTTCAACTGAGTTTTATTTGTCTCTGCAGAGCCTCACTTCCTGCATGCTGTAGAATATGGCAACTATGTGTATTTCTTCTTCAGTGAGATCGCAGTGGAGCACACTGCCGCTGGGAAGGTAAATCATGTGTCTGTGCTGTCATGAAATGAGATCCAAACAGAAGCATACTGTATAAAAACAGTTGAAGTGCTCCCGTTAGTCATTCTCCTCATTTCTCGTCCTCGTTGGTGTAGGTGGTGTATTCACGAGTCGCTCGCGTGTGTAAGAACGACAGCGGCGGCTCCACGCGTGTGCTGGATCGCTACTGGACGTCGTTTCTGAAGGCGCGGCTGAACTGCTCAGTTCCTGGAGACACATTCTTCTACTTCGACGTGCTGCAGTCCGTCACCAATGTGCTTCAGATCAACCAGCGGCCCGCTGTGGTTGGAGTCTTCACCACACAGATCAACAGGTACACACAATCACAACACACACACTCACACAGAAACACTGTATGTCTGTTAACTCTGTGTCTGTGTGTCTCAGCATTCCCGGTTCAGCCGTCTGTGGGTTTTATCTGGATGACATCGAGCGGGTTTTTAATGGGAAGTTTAAAGAGCAGAAGAACAGCGATTCGATGTGGACGTCAGTGCCTGAAGAACATGTGCCCAAACCACGGTGAGATGTTTGTGAAGAGAAGCTCACTTTCAAAAAACAGGGAGAATCTCACTAAACCTGTCAGAAACAGTTTCCCAAAATCAAAAGGGAAAAATTAAGAAAAAGCATTTTGCAGAAACAATGGTCCTTATGTTGATTATTATTAATTTATTAAAAAACTATAAAGACATTAAAAAACTAATAAAAATGACAAAAAACACACACACAAAGTAACATTTTAACTAATATTAAAATGAAACCAGAAAATATAAAACAAAATATTAACAAAAACTATATCAATGATAGTAAAATAAGACTGGTCTGTGTTTTTGTGTGTGTTCAGTCCAGGTTTGTGTGCAGGTGAAGGTTCAGCGTCCTCGTTCTCGTCCTCTGTTCAGTTCCCAGACTCTGTGCTGTCATTCATTAAGACACACCCACTGATGGACGAGTCTGTGCCGTCAGTCAACAGCCAACCACTGATCACCAACACCGCCAGCAGGTACTACACACACTCGCACACACACACTGACCATGTGATTCTGTCATCACTCTCATGAGTTTGTATTGTGCAGGTATAAACTGACTCAGATTGTTGTGGATACGACCGCTGGACCTCATAAGAACCGCACCGTTGTGTTTCTGGGCTCTGAAGACGGACGTGTTCTGAAGGTTCTGACCAGCACTCAAGGCAACGGCTCACATGGATCCAAACTACTGGAGGACATTGATGTGTTCAATCCCACGCAGTGAGTGTCAGACACCAGAGCTCTGTGCTTCTGCTTGTGCATAAAACATGACTTTGTTTCCCAGTGTTCTGAGATAAACCCTAACATCGTGTTGCAGGTGCAGCGGTGAGCGCAGGGTGTTGGGTCTGGAGCTGGACAAGGAGCATCACGCTCTGTATGTGGCGTTTTCCAGCTGCATCATCAGAGTTCCTCTCAGCCGCTGCGCTCGACATGCCACCTGCAAGAGGTGAGACCAGTTCACGTGTTAAATTACCTGTGCTTGCTTCATGTTGAATATGTAACAAATGAAGATTCCATTAAAATCCATTAAAATAACCAGTGAAGATTTCAACAAAGTCTTGTTATGTTATTTCACATATTAGTCTTTTATCACTCTGTTCCTCCACAGCCGCTGTCTCTACACACATGACCCATACTGCATCTGGCTGCGGACGGGACGCTGTGCTGACGTGGCTCCAGGATTTAAGTAAGAGTGACATCACTTCCTGCTGCATGATCACTGATCGTAATTTCACATGGAGCCCAAACTAAACTATCTGTCTGTGTTTTTATGATGAGCAGGGCAGGTTTTGAGCAGGACATCGATGGTGACCAATCACATTTATTTCACACATGCACTGGTAAGTGAGTCTATGACGCGTTATGTATATTGTTCTAGGGAGTATATGTGAGAAGTTTGCCGTTTGTAAATCATTGTGGGACTGATGTTTGATTAAAGTTTCTCATTAAACATCTCCAACTAAAAGGAAATGTTAAGAAACTAGAGGAATTGAATATAACATGTTCGGTGCAGAAGCTGGAATATTCTGGAATTGTGTAGCAAAAAATATAGATATGATTATATAATATATGAAGGTCACAGTTTGCACATCCATCACTGTCATAATACTAACTTTTCTAATACTAATTTAAACTAATTCTAATCTCTTCTATATTTACATGTGCTCAGATGTGATGTCAGCAGCAGGAAGTGATGTGAACTCAGCCGTGGATTCAGTCTCTGGTCAGTGTTACACACATTATGATGTGTCTGTGTTTGTACCTTCTTAACCATATTTTGGAGACAAATTTGTACCTAGATGTGAGCTCAATCTGACAAAACCTTCTTTTGAAAAACCTATATTTTTTCCAAATTTGACCAATCATGACCAGTCATTGTTTAATCATTATTGATCATTTGTGTCACTTCAGTGTAGTTGTTCACATCCCTAGTATTAGTAATATGTATTATATGTAGCTAGTGTTATATTGTAATGCTCGAAACATATTTGAAACAACACAATAAATTCATTAAACATCTTACCTTTGTGGATTTAAGACAAGTTGGAGATTATATAATTAAATAATTTAAACAGATATAACTTTTGATTTAATAATGTATTTGTAAATGCTGAAATTTACATGAACTAAGATTAAAAAAAGGCTTTAGAAGTATTTTCCATTGTTAATTCATATTAACTAATGTAGTTAACCAATCTTAACAAATGTAACCTCATTAGAAAGCGTTACCAATAATACAAACAACTAAAAGCTAAAGCTTTGTATTTTCAGGCTGAGTGCATCAGTTCTCTTAAAATAAATGTCAGAAACCTTCTCTAGTCTGAAGAAAGTCTAATTCAGCTTCAGTTTTAAAGGATTAGTTCACTTTAAAATGAAAATAATAAATATCCTGCTTTATAACGGCAGTGAACGGGGCCAACAAGTATGAAGCTGAAGAAAGTGCATCCATCATAAACATAATCCACACAGCTCCGAGGGGGATAATAAAGGCCTTCTGAAACAAAGCGATGCATACGCTTTTTTCGTAAGTTGCATACGGAAGGCGGTCTGGCGGAAGCTAGTTATTTTACTTTATAACTTGTTAAATATGGATATTTTTCTTACACAAACGCATCGCTTCGCTTCAGAAGGCCTTTATTAACATAAGAAAGAGCAAAAGAAAACACTAAATCAATGACATTGAAAGATAAAATGAATGTGTCTGTCTCTGTAGGAGTGAAGCAGCATCCTGATGCAGAGAGTCTGATCAGCGGCTATCACTACACTCTTCTGGGCGCGTGTGTGCTGATGGCGTTTGCGTTGGGTTCGATCGTGTCGGGTCTGCTGGTGTCGTGTTACTGCAGTCAGAGATCCCAGCGAGCACAAGAGCCCGAGGCGTCACTTCCTCACGCGCTCTCGCTCAACAGCCTCGCCAAACTCAACCGCCTGCTGGACGCCAAACCGGACAAGAACGACGTCACGTCCTCCCAGATCTACAGCTCTGGCCCGCCCTGCCGGCAGCCGCCCATTAAACCACACGAAACTGTGGAGGAAGAGCTGGTCTCGACGCTGCCCACCCCGGATTCCACTCCCGAGCTGCCAATCAAGAACTTAAAGTCACTGAACAGCCAATGGGAGAGAAGCCTCACCCTCAACTCCACACTGCAGCTGTTTCCAACAAATCAGACTCTTTCTAGCAATCACACTCCCTCAGAAAACCACAGCGACGACCTACTCGAACACATCCAGCATCAGGATGGACGTGATGTCGCCAATCCAGGATCATTTTTGATGCCAACATCATATTACAGTTGCCTAAAAGAGACGTCCGAAACCACAACGCTTCAACAGACTCCACTGCAAACGCTTCCCGAACGGCCAGACACCATCACAGGCCAATCACAGCGCAAAGTCCTCATCAAGATGGGCAATGGGGTCACAACGGCCCGCCAGCACACTTTCAACCAGAAGTCAGCGCAGTCGTGCAACATCTACGAGATACACAGACCGCTACTCGCAGGCGGCTCATGTCTGACACGACAGCACAGCTACAGCGAGCCTCCTCACCTCCAGCGAGCGGCCATCATCAGACGCACGGCATCGCTTAAACCGCAGATCCCCCCTAAACCCATAAACATACCCGCCAAAACACTACACCTGCCCTCTGCTGCCACACACGGCAAACACAACTACTGACCTCTGACCCAGCTGCTGTCCTGACTCGGCAAAGTACGACTAGAGGAAAGGTCAGAGGTCAAAAAAAGCAAGTTTGGAATTGAGCACTAGCATACTGATTACTGCACAGTATATACTGTATATATCAAACATGATCTCAACTCATCTATCTGAATATCTTTCAGATAAAACCACTATTTTGCATTTTAACAATTTTAAAAGCTACAAACACAGTCACATGACTTCAACATCACCACCAGTAAGCTTCAACAACTCGTTTAGTGTTTATTTAAAATCTTCAAGTTGGAAAGTTTGAATTTTGAGAATGGTTTGCAAGAGCGCGATTATAAACAGTCTTTGAAAGAGACTAGATGAGTTTAACTGTTCAATGTCCCCATCTTCCTGTTTAATGCCACTCGTAAGCAACCATCTTTTTCAAGACACGTAAAAGCTTAAAAATCACGAACGGGTGGCAATTAGTGATTCATTTTTTATGTTGTAGAATAAAACGTGAGAATATCTTAAGATTGTTCACAACAGAATTTATTACAGGCATTTAACCAAAGACACATTCAGAAAACCCACTGACTTAAAGACGATGGAAACAGTAGTTCAAAAATACTAACTCGTTTCTTGAACGTCAAGTCAAGTGCATTGCATTGTGGGATACAGTATTCCATGTTGGTATTCATTTACACACTGTGTCAAGTAAACGTGCTGCAGTAGTATGAACAGTATGCTAGTATGCTCTTCTGAACATGATTCCGGCTCAGAAAACGGGATAAAATAATGCAGTTGTCGCAGCACTGAACTCTGAGTGTGTTTGTGTCGCAGTGACACTCTGCAACAGGAATGTTTCTGTTTTCATCGAGAGCACCATGAGACCCAGAGAACGACACGAGCCGGATTGAACCCACCAATATCTCACAAGCATCACATCAGACTGACATGATTAAGGCAGAGGAATTAATGATAATGTGTTTGGATTCATTTGTGCCTTACATGGTGTTTGTGAGAGAGCTGAGGTCAGAGGTGATGATGCTGACTCTAACCCATAACCCCCTCCCTCTCTAAGGGACGTCTCCTGGAGTCTCAGTGGCCGTCGATCAGCTGATGCAGGACCGTCTGAAGAGCGTGACTTCATGTCACAGGTTTATTTTGAGTTGTAAATGTCATGCAGGAGACAGAAAAATGTCTTTTTAGGAGCCTACAAAAATAATGCTGACTGGTGAAACATTTACTTTAAAATAATTAAGTTTTCATTTTGCTTGCAAAAATACAGAAAAGCAGGTGCTTTTGGAATATTTTCAAAAGCAAGTATTTTCAGGGCCTGCAGCAAATGTGAGCAACAGGATGTGATGTCATGCTTGTTTTAATAAACTATGCAAAATGATGAATAATAAATGCTGTGCTCTCACACTATAGGACATTCTGAGGCTTTATTATTTTAGACACATTTTGATGCAAAACCACCAAATGAGAGTCCGCACTGCAAAAAATACACACAAACTCTTTATTTTTATCAATATTTCACAAGATTTAATATCTTTAGTCATTTTGCTTCTCCAGTAAATGTTTCTTGATTTAAGAATGTTTAGATATTTGTACAGGAAAACGAGACAGAAACACTGAGGAAGAACATTATTTTTTGCAGTGCATGTTTGGTTTTCAGCCGAAATCTGTGACGTTTAGAGTCTCTGCTCGTCTTTTCACGGCACAGAATCACAGGTCAGAGTTCAGTCCACTTCTGTACGCTGTAAAAGACAATTTCATGTTTGTATACCTGCCGCCCTGCATTTGTGTGTGTGTGTGTGTGTGTGTGACGCACCCCTCCACTCTGACAGTAGCTCCGCCCACCTGATCAGCAGAGGCCGTGATTGGTGCATTCTGAGGGTTTGTATCACAACTTATGTTTTTGTACTTGTTTAATAAGAGCACTATATTCTGTGAGATGTGTGTGAATTTCTCAGGTGATTGTGTGTAATATGAACGAACTCACTGATCATTAATGATAATGAACACTGGCACAATCATGTCAAAACACTTGCTCTGCACTTAATAAAAGAAACATTGCTAAAAGTTGCTAATGTACAAAATGCCATATTTCAGTGTGTCTTTTCACTGGATCACACGTGATCTCTTCAGATCCCTGGAGCGACGGGTGATTAAATGTGAACTGCAGTCATTAGTGAGTATTTGACTTTATTCTCTTTCATATCATCAAAGATGATGTTTTCAGCTCAGTACAGAACCTGAGAACATGGGTGTAATTCATTAGTGTCGATCTGAAGGCCATGATTAACAGTTCCAGATTTATTCTATTGATCAGTTCTGCTTTGATTATAAAATATACTGCATTAATATCCAACACACACACACACCCCTTCAGTCTTCAACATCTTTAATACATCTAAAATAAATTCAACTTGAATATAAACAGCTTCAGCTTAAGAAATCATGTTCAAACTAGATATAAATAAAATAAAAAAAAGTTGATTAGCACTTCTATTCAACAATCATAGACTTTCATCACAGCCGCTGGTCATTTATAAGCGTTCGCTTTGTGTTTCGGCAGAAAACTGAAGTTTTTAGGTACCGGACCCAACAGCATCTCACTGCAGAGCAAACACAAAACATGACGTTAGTTATAATTAGAAAATATTAAATTAAAACATTTTTTTTTCATGGACAGTATTATTTGAAATCCCAAACACACAAGTTAAACTCCTTGAATACACATGTATTAAATTCGACAGATACAACGCAATTTAGCAGTTTAATAAACTGCTAAACTTTACATCCAAAGTTGTGAATTTATCTTTTGCGCAAAATTGGAATATCGGATAAAATATTTGTGAATAAAGCAGCGTTTCCATCCTATGTGTTCTAGAGAACAAAATAGGTCACTTCCTGGGAAATTGGCGCAAATATATCAGTAATAAAAATGTAAGTTGAACGAGTTGGTCTCAGAGCGACAGACGAAACACAATAAACGCTGTCATGTGATCTTGCGTTCAGATGCTGGTGTTTGGGAACACAATCGTGTGAGACGCTTCTGGAGGGAATTAAACCAAATCATTCTGATGACAGACTTTGACTCAGACGTTTCAGAACCACCAAACCAATATTTGAGATACTGCGATGCGATTGGTCCGTTGGTTAGTGCAGTTATCCAATCACAGCCTCTGCTGAGGCAAAGTCACATGAGGTTTTGAGGGATTTATTCAGTAAACGTGTTTCCATCGTAGTTTATGCGCGTTTTCTTATCGGATAAAAATAATGTATTAGTTTTTATGCACATTTTTAGACTTTATGTGCATCTTGACGTTTCCATCCAGTGTTTTTTTTATGCGATTTCCAATAAAAGTGCAAAAAATAGGTGGATAGTTTGGTCAGAATGACACTGTAAATTCATCAAACACGTCACCTGATTTGTATCCAGTCGCCCACGTGTTGACTGGCCATCAGAGACTCCATGTAATCTCGACCCATGTAGAACGGCGGACGCTCGTTGATCTTCTGTGGGACTCTCTCCAACAATCCCACGGGAATATACCTGAACACACGTTTACACAGCAACTTCACACAGGTTTGGAACATCACTTCCGTGTGAACAATCCCTTGTAATGTCATCACCTGCACAGGAAGGAGAGCCACTCCAGCATGAAGCTGCGCGTCTTCTCTACGCCCTGCGTGTCAGGAGCCCCAGTGCTCGAGGCCGTAGTTGGTGAAGTCCCGCAGGATGTCCAGACGCTCGCCGGAGGAAATGTCCCAGTGTCTGCTCTCCTTGATCTCCGTGAAGAGCCACGGCTTGATCAGCGCGCCCCTACAAACAGGAAGTAGTTATTTCAGAACAGAACCGACACAGATGGTGCAGTCAAAGCAGACGCATGACTGACCTCGCCACCATGATCCCAGACACTCCCGTCTCTCTGGCTTTCATGGCGTCTTCATACGACAGGATATCTCCGTTACCTGCGAGAGATACAGAGTCAAAGCATCTGGAGTATAGAGTATCTTCATCATCCGCCGGCGTCAGTGTATTTACCGAACAGAGGTACGGGAGCTGCCAGTTTTGAGCAGGTGTCGATATACTCCCAATCAGCTGACTTCGTGTAACGCTGTTCCCGTGATCTGCCGTGCAGCTGCGGAGGAAAACACATTCAATGATTCGTCAGGATGAAGGCGAGTTGAACTACGACTGATGAAGTTTTCGTCGTACCGTGATGAGCGAAACGCCCCACTTCTTTAACTCTGGGATCAGCTTGTGCGCGATGTTGCAATTCTGCTGAACTCCCGTACGGATCTTAACCGTTAAAGGAACGTCCAGAACCTGCGGAAGAGCAAACGAGACATAAAAACAATTTTACTCACAACATTATCACGGTGTCTTCTCCGGTTCTGAACGAAACACATAAATGCAAATGTTAATGAATATGTGAGTCAGATTGCGACATTTAGGGTTCATATAAACAGAACTTGCAGAATATGAAATCGGACTGCATTCACTAGGATTGATGAAAATGTGTGCATGTAAACAAACCTACTGATGTCCAATGATGAAGCTCAACGCCACGATACAGACAAACATCACCAACACACTCTTAAAACATGGTTAACAGTGATGATCGAGGCACTCGGTTCACTTACTGAATTCATTCCCCTCACGATTTGTTCAAATTTGCAGGTTCGTGTCATGAGGCCACATCCGCCACCCTGTAGAAACACAAATCAATTAATCACTGCTTAAATGGTCACAAAAACAACTGTTCTCCTGTTTTGTTGAAAATATGGGTGCGCCATTTGTGTTCTGGGTCAAATTGACCTTTAGTTTCCATGCAATTCGTCAAAAATCAACACTATAAAAAAACAATAAAGAGTCATGTAAAAACCTCACTCAGTGACTAAACAATATGAACTTGTGTTCACAAAGTACACATTGAATATTAGCTGTACAGATAATAAAAACATTTCTTTGTTTTGTTTATGACTACTTGAAGTGACTATTTGCACACTGAGGTACAACTACTGTATGTATAAATAGTATTTATTGCAATTTGTACTTGGTGAAAATGCCTGTTTTTTCTGTTTCTCAAACCCATGTGAGGGTTAAATGTGTTTCTCACACTTATTTTTAGTGCTGTGACTAGTAATTAAGACCCAAAACATCCTTTCACAGATTATTTTCAGCTGTAAAACTGTAAAACCGCAAATTCTATTTGGAGGATTCAGAAAACAGAGTCTTTAATTTCAAGTAAACTTTGAGTCTTAAATTTATCATGTATTTTATATTTTGACAAGCTATGATAAAAGGTTTTCAGATTTTTACACAAGTGTTGATTTTTGTAGTCACCAAAATTTGTACAGGCTTTACAAAACACAAAACTTTGCACATTCATGATCCTAAATGACAAATATTCACAAAATTTCAAGAAATAAACAGTATTTCAAGCAGTTTAAAAATTAAATGTGGGTCAAATCGACTTGTGACTCGATAGGAAACCAATAAGAGTAAATAATAAACAAACATTCATTTGTGCGTGATCTATTCCTTTAATAGCATCTAAATGCCGTCGCAGCCTGTGTTCTGTGCATTACCTTCTTGTAAACGAGATCGATGGGGCAGCCGGAGTTTATGTCCACAAAATCCACATCGATGTTTTGATTGAGCAGCTCGGCACATCTGGTCATGGTGTCTGGAAAACAGCCTTCCAGCTGCAACACAACCACACCATCAGTTCACGTGGGATTGCCAGAAATACAAGTTTACTGTATCTGCATTGAACTCGTGAACTACATTCACCTGTAGTGTTTGCCTTAATTAACAGTGATACAGTATGAACACCCAGTTTGTCGTTATGAGCCTAGAAACCAATAATAACGTCACTCCAATGACATGAACAGCTCGTGTATTTATGGTAATTCCAGCATGAAGTTTCATCAAAGCAGTCAATAATTCACTGCATAACAGAATCAGACCTTCACTGATGTTCAAACATTGATATTACAGGTGTATTGTGTCGTACCTGAACGCCGAACAGGTCTTCAGTGGCGTGTCTCTTGAGCAGAGCCCATTCAGACGCCTGACCCTGCAGCAGGTTGGTGCACATGGCCATCTCTCCACACGTGATGTCGGCTCCGAAGCGCTTGCACACGCGCCGGAACGGCAGATTCCCACACTGCACAGAAAACATCCGATGAGCTGCGAGAAACACGTCTCACGAGAACTTACTGACGGTACGCTTAACCGGGAGAGTTTACCGTAGTGAGAGGAGCCAGATAGAGTTTGTCTCTGAAATCCACCTGAGATTGAAGAATAAAAGACATGATTTCAGAATGAAATACTAGTGGAAAAAAACATAAATATATAATATAGAAAATAAAAAACATTGATTTATAAAAAATGTCAACTTTTAGGAGATCAAAAATGCATCAAGGAGAAAAAATAAAAAAATAAAACGTGAATAAAAATAAATAAATTTGCAAAATCACATCCGTTTGATTTGCATTTGGCTGGTGTTTTAATGCCATGCCAGCATCCTTGACTATTTTCATGGTGAGCAACAAGTCGAAATACTATAAAAGAGCAATTTAAAAGCTTATATATGGCTCATATATAGGTTAAAAAACCTGTATATGGATTTTAAAGCTTCTGTTTCTGTATTATAACAGATACAACTGTTTATTCATCTGTTTTAACAAATATAGCAGGTCATCCATGTATTCTATGCATTAACAAATAGTATTCTGTTGGAATATACATACTGCAGAAATATACAGTTGCAAGAAAAAGTATGTGAACCACTTGCAGAATCTGTGAAAATGTTAGTAATTTTAACAAAATAAGAGGGATCATACAAAATGCATGTTATTTTATATTTAGTACTGTCCTGAGTAAGATATTTTACATAAAAGATGTTTACATATAATCCATAAGACAAAAAAATAGCTGAATTTATTAAAATGACCCCATTCAAAAGTTTGTGAACCATTGATTCTTAATACTGTGTGTGGTTACCTGGATGATCTACGACTGTTTGTTTGTTTTGTGATGGTTGTTCATGAGTCTCTTGTTTGTCCTGAGCAGTTAAACGGAGCTCTGTTCTTCAGAAAAATCCTCCAGCTCCTGCAGATTCTTCAGTTTTCCAGCATCTTTTGCGTATTTGAACCCTTTCCAGCAGTGACTGAATGATTTTGAGATCCGTCTTTTCACACTGAGGACAACTGAGGGACTCAAACACAACTATTACAAAAGGTTCAAACATTCACTGATGCATTAAGAGCTGGGGGGTGAAAACATTTGGAATTTGAAGATCAAGGTAAATTGTATTTAATTTGTCTCCGGGAAACATGCAAGTATCTTCTGTTGCTTCCGAAGGGCAGTACTAAATGAAGAAAAATGATATTCAAGCGAAATAAGAAAAATTTGGACATCTTCATCCTGTTCAAAAGTTTTCACCCCCTGACTCTTAATGCATCGCGTTTCCTTCTGGAGCATCAGTGAATGTTTGAACCTTTTTTAATAGTTGTGTTTGAGTCCCTCAGTTGTTCTCAGTGTGAAAAGACGGATCTCAAAATCATTCAGTCACTGTTGGAAAGGGTTCAAATACGCAAAAGATGGTGGAAAACTGAAGAATCTGCAGGAGCTGGAGGATTTTTCTGAAGAACAGAGCTCAGTTTAACTGCTCAGAACAAACAAGAGACTCATGAACAACATCACAAAACAAACAAACAGTCGTAGATCATCCAGGTAACCACACACAGTGTTAAGAATCAATGGTTCACAAACTTATGAACTGGGTCATTTTAATAAATTCAGCTATTTTTTTTTTGTCTTATGGATTATATGTAAACATCTTTTATGTAAAATATCTTACTCAGGACAGTACTAAATATAAAATAACATGCATTTTGTATGATCTCCCTTATTTTGTTACAATTTTGCATATTTTCACAGATTCTGCAAGTGGTTCACATACTTTTTCTTGCAATTGTAGTACGTTATTCCAAACACACCTGTTTCTTTTCACATGGTCGCAGCTTGATGATGTCAGCGTCTGTAATCGGTCCCACAGTCTTCACAGGAGGAACGGCACACTCCTGCAATACAAATGATATTTACATAATTGATTAAAGACCTTAAAGAGCTCATATTATGCCCACAGAGTCTTTCTCAAAGTCTTGATGTTGTTTTTGGGCTCTACTAGACTGAATGTTGATTATTTTCCTCATATTCTCCATTGTTCAGCTCCTCTCTTCCCAGTCTGTCAGTAACACTCTGTTTAGTTCCTGTCTCTATGAAGCTCCTCCTTCTGAAAAGCACAATGTGCTCTGATTGGTCGGCTGGAGCAGTGTGTTGTGATTGGTGTTTGGGAAATGTCCCACCCCTTACCATAACCACCGGTTTTAACACACTACTAACTAACTCAACCAGACCCCGCCCCTTTATTCTGCGCATGAATTATTTAAATGAGGAATATTGTGACGTGTTCGATCCAGTTAGTCATTTTAGATTCCAATATCAGATAACCGTAACTGTACTGATGTTTTACCTTTGTTTCTGGAGTGTTATCAGCGTCTCTCGGGCCGCTCTGATTCTCCTCCAGCTTCTTCCCGCGGGTGATGGTCTTCAGATACGCCTCGGCGCCCTTGAAGCTCACCTGTTTCTTGCGCAGTTGTCTCTGCAGGTCTTTGTCCAGGTGGTTTCTGACCGTCTCTCTCTCAGTGGAGGGTTTGTAGAGATCCTCGTTCACCAGGTTCTTCAGCTCGGCGCTCGTGTGAGCTTTAGCAAACCTGCAGGTGACGCCGTAGTGACACTTGCCGAAGGTGTTGAACAGATAGCACTGATCTCCCAGATCCGCAGCTTTAGTGGACATGTACTCGGACACGTCGTGGAGGAAGCGGCACTTATCGCCGTAGAAGCACTTGGTGTCTCGCTCCTGAAAGACACACGGATCAGTGTTAACTAATGAACTTCTTGATAATACTTCAATATTATCAAGTGAGCACCTGAATGATTGACGGACACAATCGTCTGTCTTCATAGCTCTGAGGTTTCATGTGAGGTCTGGATTTATTCTGTCCTCTCATCTTCTTCCTCTTCTCTTTCTTGTCTGGCTCCTCCTGCGCTCCATCGCTGTCCAGTCGGATCCTCTTCTGCTCCGGTTCTCCGGAGTCTCGCTCCGCCTCGTCGTTCTTCTGACCCGGCCGGCCCGTCTCCAGAAACGCATGGAACTTCTCTTTGGTGGTGAGGAACCTGGGAAAACACAGATGTCTGTGTGTTTGAGAGCTGTTTGAATATTGTTATTAATATAATCATAATCAGAACACAAATATATTTATAAGCGTACTGCTCTTTAATAGCTGCAGTTCCTCTGTCAACCTCCGCAGCTGACTCCATCCTGAACTCAAACCTGCTGGAGAAACCAGAAAAACAGTCCTAATGGTAAGTGGTCATATTGTGGAAAACGGGACTTTTATTTTGAAACATTTACATATTGACACCTCTGCAGTACTCAGGCCTTTGAAACACAGTGTGAAATATGTACAAATAAATAAATATATTCATACATTAGTACAGGTACCATAATAAGGTGGTCATATTGTGGGACTTTTATTTTGAAATAAAAGATCTGATGATGTTGATGTGACATTCTGCATTATCATGAGCTCATTAACATAAGACCACCCACATTTACACCTTATGTGAAAATAAATAACACAAATAAGATTAAAATAAACTGATAAAATAAAAATACATAAATTCAAATTTGTTTTAAATAAATTAAAACAGATTAAATAAAACCCTACTATAATGAGTAGGAAAAAATTTTACTTTATAAAAATATTCTAAATAATATTTAGACATACACTGTGACAAAATAATATGATAAATAAATTGAGTCTTTATACAGGAAACTATAAAGATTCATCTGTTTTCATTTTGAGGAAGAGTCCGTGGCATCTAAAAGATTGAAAACCCCTGACATAACGTATATCATTTACATTTTAATTGTAAGGACCAGAGGTGAACACAATTAGGACTTACTCTAACATTATAAGTGGCCTTCAAAGGAAATGATAACGTGCAAAACAGCCAGATTTATTTCAAAGCCACACTGGATTAAAAGGGTTAAAGTGCATGACAGTCGAAAACAGCTCGCGCACCTGAAGATGTGTGTGTGTCTTACTAAATACCGATCATACAGAAGCTCTGACATCAGTTAAGATTAATATCTGATTATAATTATTGATCATCACTCACCAGCAAGTGAAGTTTCTCTCTGCACATGCAATCTGCAGCTGCGCTACTCTCGAACGTGTCCGACCGGAAACACAAACACTTACAGTGAAGTTCCGCCTCTATAGGCGCTACCGCGGTTCATGATGGGACTACAAAATATGCTAAAATGATGTTGATATTAATTTATATTATATACAAAAATAAATCCAAAATCATTGGTTCATTGGTTTTCATTGGTAATGAAAAAAATATATAAAACCATCAGTCTATTTTATCATAAAACAAACACAACAACAAGATTAAGAAAATATTAGGGCTTTTAATGTTTTAATGTTCTTCATCAAACAATATACATTGTTTTACAGTGCATTTTTGCTCATTTAGCTCGTTTAATTCATGTGTTTATATAATATTTATATGATAAGCACAGGTAGGCTACATCACTTCTCAACCATTTTATCAAAAATAAACATAGGAGAAATCTAAACAAAATTGATCATTTTATCAGTCACTTTGGCATATTTTGTACTGTAACATTTTAACAGGAAAATGTGTTCTGTGTGAACGGCCCCTTAAATGTGGTCATATTGTGAAAAACGGGACTTTTGAAATAAAAGAGTTAATGATTGTGTTATAACCACGAGCTCATGTTAATTTATGTGTTTATATGTTCAACAGGTCAATACATTTTTACCAAATTATACACAGGAGATATCTAAAAAAAAAGAAAACATTTTATGAATCACTTTGGCATATTTTACAAATAAAGTTAAAAGTGAACAGACATTTCTATGCTTGTACAACGTGTTCAAGCCAAAGACACTGGCTTCATCAGACATTATCGGATATTGTTGGATATTATCAGACGTTATTGGATATTATCAGACATTATTGGATCTTGTCGGACATTATCAGACATTATGGGATATTATCAGACATTATTGGATATTGTCGGATATTATCAGATATTATCAGACATTATCAGACATTATTGGATATTATCAGATATTGTCGGATATCATCGGATATTGTTGGATATTATCAGACGTTATTGGATATTATCAGACATTACTGGATATTGTCGGACATTATCAGACATTATTGGATATTGTCGGATATTATTGGACATTATCAGACATTAATCGGATATTGTCGGATATTATCAGACATTATCGGACATTATCAGATATTGTCGGATATTATCAGACATTGTTGGATATTATCAGACATTATCGGATATTATCAGATATTGTCGGATATTATCAGACATTATCGGACATTATCAGATATTGTCGGATATTATTATTAGACATTAGACAATATAGGACATTATCGGATATTATCAGGCATTATCAGACATTATCGGATATTGTTGGAAATTATCAGATATATCCCATATCATATATTATCAGGCATTATCAGACATTATCGGATATTGTTGGAAATTATCAGACATTATTGTATATTGTTGGATATTATCAGACGTTATTGGATATTATCAGACATTACTGGATATTGTCGGACATTATCAGACATTATTGGATATTGTCGGATATTATTGGACATTATCAGACATTATCAGACATTAATCGGATATTGTCGGATATTATCAGACATTATCGGACATTATCAGATATTGTCGGATATTATCAGACATTGTTGGATATTATCAGACATTAGACAATATTGGACATTGTCGGATATTATCAGGCATTATCAGACATTATCGGATATTGTTGGAAATTATCAGACATTATTGTATATTGTCGGATATTATCAGATATATCCCATATCGTATATTATCGGACATTATCAGACGAAACAGACATGTATCCACAGTGAATCCTAATGAACGTCTTGTCTTTATTCCTCTGGTGAACCCAGTCTCTCTAATTTGGCACTGAAGCGTTTCTTGCTGGTGTCTAAGACAGCAATGCCGCTCTTCTGGAAGTCATAGCCCAGCCGCTTCAGATGGTGCAGCCGCTGCCTGATGCTGGCGAGACTGAAGTCCAGGACCTTGGGCTTCTGCACGATCTGCTGTGGGTGGATCCCGGCCTCGATCAGGCAGTCCACTTTCTCGTTCAGCCGCTCCGAAGAGATGAACAACACCAGCGAGTAATTCAGGATCATGGCTTTGAAGTCGTCGGCGCCGCAGCCCAGAGTGCAAAGCTTCCGGCGCAGGCTCTCGGAGTTCTTCTTCAGGCTCTCGTGCGACAGGTCCAGGATCTGAGCACCGTGGCTCTGGAACAAAGCCAGCGCCTCGGAGTTACTCAAACTCAAGGAGCTCATCAAGAAGTCCACGTTGGTGCGGATACGGTTGGTGCTGCGGATGAAGATGTAAAGGTTCCTGGAGATGATGGTTCTGGCGAAGAGCTTGGGGTCATTTCCGCACAGGCTCACGCAGATGCTCTGCAGGAGCTCCACCATGTTTCGGTTCAGCTCCACGCTGTTAGAGAAGGTCCGCGGCGCAGTGGTGAGCAGCCGGTGCAGATCCTTAGTCGTGATTCCCAGCGACATCAAGAACGAGATGTTCTCCTGCAGGTTTTTGTTGTCACTGGAGCGGAAGAAGGACTCGGGTGAACGTGAGAGGATCCCCACCACCTCGTGGTCACTCCTGAAGACGTTCCTCCACAGCGTCCAGCGCTCCTCCAGGTGCTCGCAGGAGCGGGTGATGGACCGCGGGAAGCGGGAGATGATGCTGGCGATGGTCTCAGGATCGGCACCTTTGCTCTTCAGGAAGAGGGCGAGACCTTGTTCATTGGTGAGCTGCTTTCTCAGGACGCCCGGCTGCCGTCGACGGGCCGACGCCAGGTCCACTCCCATGCTGGAGAGGTTCTCCAGGAGAGATTCGTTCTCTAAGTGCACCAGAGGAAAGGTCGAGTTTTATCTGTTTGGAGCTGCAGAAGCGAGACGCCACAGGAAGTGGTGCACATCTCCTGACGGGCCACAGGAACAAGAGGAACCGCCTCTGAGCCATCATTCACCACATCTGTTGATAAGAAAAGATATCAGTTTACTGTTGGAGTTCACTGGAAGTTTTGTTCAAGCTGCACGATTAAGTGTTAAAAGATGGCTATCTCGATTCAAACACCTATGCGATCTTATTCCTAAATGACAATGATTCTGTTAAACCCTCGACAAGTATGATCAATCAAGAGATTCGTTAAAAAAATGCTGATTCATCCAATAATGAAACGAATGAGTGAGTCATTGAATCATTCAAGTGATTGATTCAAAAAACACTGATTCATCCAGTAATGAAACAAGTATTTATGAGTAAGTCATTGAATCATTCAAAAAATACTGATGAAACAAATGAAGACTTTATGAGTGAGTCATTGAATCATTCAAGAGATTCGTTCGTTTGAGCGCAAAAACAAAACAAAAATAATGACTTTATTCAACAATCTTTTCTCTGTCATTCTCATATGTTGTTTAAGTCCAGCGCTTCCAGGTTCTACGTCAAAACGCTGACTCATTATTGGCCGGCTCCCGCGTCAGCATCACATGCATGCGTCGTGCTGATCACGTGATCAGCTTTGGCCAATACTGAGCCGGCGTTCAGACATAAACACGGAAGCCTTCACTGTGCTTACCGCGTCACCTGCGTAAGATAATGACGGAAAGAGAAGAGATTGTTGAATAAAGTCGTTATTTTACTCCTAAAATCATGATGAAAATTACTGTAATAATGTAGAATCTTATCTAATAATTACATATATCTCAGATTATATACGCATCAAGAGCATTAAATTAATCAAAGCCACAGTAGTGACAGTAAATGCAAATATTAATAGCAATAAACTTTATGTATACATTATCTAAATCTGTTTTCAAAGCGCTTTCACAGATAATCAATCAAATGACTCGCTGAAAAACAGAAAAACATTATGAGGAGCTAAATGAGATCCATTTGATCAGAGTTGATAAGTAGACATTCATCTGCTAGATTAAAAACTCTCAACACGAATCTACTTATATATACATAAAGGTTTCTAATTTGAACATCATAATTCATGAACACAGTTCACTGCCACCGTGTGTTTTTAACTGTAAGCTGAGAAGTAAACATCAGATTGATTACGACCTACCACATCATCTCAACATGTGAACGCCTCCGCCGGTCTGTCGTGTTTCCTCGAGCGGGTCTGTGTGTGTTCAGACCGTGTCGCAGCGCCGCCTGCTGTTCGGGAGTAATAGCAACAGCACTGAACGCCACACGACGGCGCTGAAATATCATTTTTCAGCCTCGCCAATACATTATAATAACGTTCATTAATCATGTTACCTTCTATTATGCTTAACACAGCAATTATCTCTCTATCTATCATTATTTATTCACTTACTGACTGACACTGGGTCAATACTGATGATCTGACTTCAGTTAATTTACTGTGTTAAAGTGAGAGATGAGGCTGAATGCACGGAATAGCTGCAGTTTCACTTATGCATCATGGGCTCATATTGAGTGTTTTCAACACAGTGAGCCTCGTTCTCCGTGCTCCTGGTTTCCCGGCTGAGGATGCCAGATGTCTGGATCACTTGAGAAGGGTCGGGATCACTCGAGCCTCGCTCTCCGTCTGTGCCTGATGAGCCCGACTCATGCATCATTCATACAGGCCCTGATCCCTTTCATTATTGAGAAGAGCCTCGCTGTGAGGGATATACTGCAGTGATACTGTAATTGAATTTGATCAATTAGGACAAACTCTTTTATTCAGTTCACATATCAAATTCAAGCAACATGTTTTATTTCTCCTCATGAATTTTCAGGATAAACACCTGAGAGTTTTTATTTCAAGGAAACATAACTTAATTACCGGTCCTGTCATCTGGTTATGAATTCAGGCATGATCCTCAGACGTGCTTGTGAAATCATTCAGAAACTCTCATCAGATTAATGTTTTCTCTCACGCTGTAATATTCAGCAACACCATCCATAATCAATAACATATGGATTTATCATGCTGGGACAGACAAGACCAGCTCAAACAACAGACAAATATTCTCTCTATATGATTCATGTAACATGTATACAACTATAGAATATAAAGGTGAACTTATTTGATGGCCATTTGAATGCTACTTAAGTAATACATTATCAAGTTAATAAAAATGACCGTAAATAAATAAATAATCGCTTATTGGTTGCATCCGTCCGTATTGGTTGAAATTTTTTTAAAGTCACCATTAAATCAAAACAGCCATTTCATATTCTTATATTAATATTGCAGTGATTATCATATTTGATTTATCGGAGCACATCATTATTGTTTTAAATTCATGTTCTTGTAATCTTGAATCAGAATATCTTCTCCTCCCTCATCTCTTCTCTTCTTTGATGATGAGGGCGGGGCAACCTGTCACTCACATAAGATCCACCAATAGCAAACCACAACCATCCAATCAATTCCTCACAGACAAAATCAAGCCCCGCCCTACATTTGTTCTTGTTTGAGAAGCGTTTCACTCAGATATACGACACAATTGAGAAGAAAAGGCACACTACTTCCCTTTCATGAGGACTTTAAAGGATTAATTCACTCCAGAACTAAAATTTCCTGATAATTTACTCTCCTCCATGTCATCCAAGATGTTCATGTCTTTCTTTCTTCAGTCGAAAAGAAATTAAGGAAAACATTCCAGGATTTTTCTCCATATAGTGGACTTCACTGGGGTTCAACGGGTTGAAGGTCCAAATGTCAGTTTCAGTGCAGCTTCAAAGAGCTCTACATGATCCCAGACGAGGAATAAGAGTCTTATCTAGAGAAACCATCGGCCATTTTCTAAAAAAAATAAACATTATATACTTTTTAACCACAAATGCTCGTCTTGCACTGCTCTGTGATGCTCCACGCATTACGTAATCATGTTGGAAAGGTCACGCGTGACGTAGGTGGAAGTACCGATCCAGTGTTTACAAAGTGAACGTACAAAGACTTTCAAACGGCCTTTACAAAAAAAGGTAAAACAACAATGTCGGACGATTTTGAAGTTGGAGGAGAAAATGAGATGGAGTTTTTCGCTCTACCGCGGTACTTCCACCTACGTCACGTGTGACCTTTCCAACGTGATTACGTAATGCGTGGAGCATCTCAGAGCAGTGCAAGATGAGCATTTGTGGTTAAAAAGTATATAATTTTTATTTTCTTTAGAAAATGTCCGATGGTTTCTCTAGATAAGACTCTTATTCCTCGTCTGGGATCATGTAGAGCTCTTTGAAGCTGCACTGAAACTGACATTTGGACCTTCAACCCGTTGAACCCCAGTGAAGTCCACTATATGGAGAAAAATCCTGGAATGTTTTCCTTAATTTCTTTTCGACTGAAGAAAGAAAGACACGAACATCTTAGATGACATGGAGGTGAGTAAATTATCAGGACATTTTAATTCTGAAGTGAACTAATCCTTTAACTTGAATGGCAAATGGATTAAGTTTAAAAGTTGCATTTAAAATTATAATTTATTGTTACATTTGAAATGTAGTGAGTTAGTTTGCAGTCCTGTGTGAGTGTCTGAACCTGATCCTGTTCTGCCCTCACATGAATAATTCACAGGCCAGGCGTTCAGTGTTTCTGGATCTCTGAGCGTCACAACTGAACATCAGAGTTCACCTGAAGCTCACTTTGGCAGCGTAAAGTAAAGGATGTCCAAGAGACGATGGGTGGAATTCAAGATCTGCCAAACCATCAGCTGTTCAGCTCCCGTCGGCCGCAAGAATAGACCATCATCCCCTGCTGCTGCTGCAGGTACGACAGCAAACATTCACTGTCACATGAGCAGAACGTGTGTGAGAGGTGTGTTTGAAATGACTGTCATTTTAGATACAGATCAACAGGTGATTTCTCTTTTTAAATGGCTAACAAATCTCTTGCTGTCTTTAGTAATTACATAAGATATGTGCAGTAAGGGTTAAATGAATGTAATCTGGACCATTTTTACAGTAAAATCAATCCTAATATACCTGAAATCACACTGAAACAATACTATACAGGGCCTATATGTGCAAAATGCAATTCATTATGTATAAAAATACAGTAGTAGCCAAAAGTAATATCCAGTCTAGGAAAATTTACGCCTTCAAATATTATTAAAAATGCGTTAAAGATTTTTTTTATGATTTTTTGATCGTTTTATTTGTGATAATAATGCTATGAAACATGCCAAATTGTGCAACAATTTTTGTCAGGCTGTCACAGACATTATGAACAAAAGAGAAACAATTATGATTATGTTGTATTCAAAGTATGCTTTTTTCCTGTCAGCTTTTTGTTTTTCTATACATTAAATCTGTATTTTGCCTTTTTTTGCCAAATAATTTTGTCAGATAAATACCATAACCAAGTTTAATGTTTTGTTATTCCCTAATATTTAAAATATTTAAATAATATAAAATATTTTCATCATATTTTGATGATTTAATCGAACATGCAGCCCAAACAAATCACTTTTGGCCATTACTGTAGGTACAGCGCTACAAGAGCATAAAAAATGCTGATAGGCCTAATATACAATGTAATTATTAATTATTTACATTTGCACGATGCACACAACTGACATTATTTGTACAGCAATATTTGCAGTGTCAGGCTTTACAGCAGCGTGTGCGCGCACGGTGACGTCACCGCGCCGAGAGTCTCGTGTGTTTACGTGGAGAAACATGGCGGCGACTGTGACAGCAAAGCCCGAATAAAACACAGCGAAAATCCAAAGGGTTTGCCGTCCGAGCCGAAGCGGACACACGTGTCAGCGGACCGCATCTAGCGTTAGGCGTGTGTGTGTGCGTGTGGCACTTTTGTGACGCGCGTGTGTCCGTGTTTAAGCCGCAGGAACCGCAGAGATGATGGAAGACGAGGAGCGACAGAGGAAACTACAGGCCGGCAAAGCCAAGGTAAGATTTACCTCATATTTACTTCATGTGTACCTGTCTGCTGTCGTTAACCTCAGATTATAATTCTCCCCTGAGATTTACCTAAACTTTACCTCATTGTTGTAGTTTTTCTCAAAATTTAACACCCATATCTGACTGAGCATCAGCCAACAGCTGTCATGTACCTCACTGACATCTGTGATTTAACTCAAATTACCTCATATTTACCTCTGTTTTACCCCACTGCTGTCAGTTACCTCAGAAAACAACTGACACTTGTGATTTAACACCCATTTACCTCGTATTTACCTTTATTGTACCCTACTGCTGTCAATTTTACCTCAGAAAACAACTGACACTTGTGATTTAACACCCATTTACCTCATATTTACCTCTATTTTACCACACTGCTGTCATTTTTACCTCAGAAAACAACTGATACTTGTGGTTTAACACCCATTTACCTCGTATTTACCTTTATTGTACCCTACTGCTGTCAATTTTACCTCAGAAAACAACTGACACTTGTGGTTTAACACCCATTTACCTCGTATTTATCTCTATTTTACCACACTGTTGTCATTTTTACCTCAGAAAATAGCTGACACTTGTGATTTAACACCTATTTACCTCGTATTTACCTCTATTGTACCCTACTGCTGTCAATTGTTCCTCAGAAAACAACTGACACTTGTGATTTAACACCCATTTACCTCGTATTTACCTCTATTTTACCACACTGCTGTCATTTTTACCTCAGAAAACAACTGACACTTGTGGTTTAACACCCATTTACCTCGTATTGATCTCTATTTTACCACACTGCTGTCATTTTTACCTCAGAAAATAGCTGACACTTGTGATTTAACACCTATTTACCTCGTATTTACCTCTATTGTACCCTACTGCTGTCAATTGTTCCTCAGAAAACAACTGACACTTGTGGTTTAACACCCATTTACCTCGTATTGATCTCTATTTTACCACACTGCTGTCATTTTTACCTCAGAAAACAACTGATACTTGTGGTTTAACACCCATTTACCTCGTATTTACCTTTATTGTACCCTACTGCTGTCATTTTTACCTCAGAAAATAGCTGACACTTGTGATTTAACACCTATTTACCTCGTATTTACCTTTATTGTACCCTACTGCTGTCATTTTTACCTCAGAAAACAACTGACACTTGTGGTTTAACACCTATTTACCTCATATTTACTTCTATTTTACCACACTGCTGTTATTTACCTCAGAAAATTACTGATATCTGATATCCCATTTACCTTCTATTTACCTCTATTTTACCTGTTGTTTACCTCAGAATATATTTCTCGCCTGACATTTACCTAAACTTTACTTCTGCTGTAGTTTACCTCAGAATTTAACAACCATTCAGCCAACATCTGTCATTTACCTCACATTTACCTTGTATTTATCTCACTGCTGTGATTTACCTCAGAAGACAACTGACACTTGTGATTTAACTCAATTTGCCTCATATTTACCTCTATTTTACCTTACTGCTGTCATAAAAAACTGACATATTTAAGTTAAACCACACTTTTACCTCACTGCTTTCATTTACCTCAGAATAGCTAATTTCTGAGATTTACCTCAGATTTATATATTTACCCTAAATTCACTTCAGTGCTGTCAATAACCTTTAGGATGTCATTTATCTGAGGTTTAACTTAATATTAAGTCCCTTTCATCTGACATTTTCCTCACAGCTGTCATTTACCTCCCTATAAATCATACTTCACATTTACTGTGAGTGTAATGCTGCCTTCACATGCTATCAGAAATTTCCTACTTTTTCCAGTCGTTCTCTCCTCTGCCATGTTTGTCATGTTTCCGATATCATGTGAAGGCATGATGACTCTTAATGAGTTTTTGTGTTGTTCGTTTTTGACTGTTTTATGAGCTTTATCATGCAGTGAGCTATGATGAAAACACCTGATGTATGAACAGGTAAAGTTGTGTCACTGAAGACTGTTCTCTGCTGAACATGTGGATGGTCTTGTGAGACTGGATTTTCTAGCGATTGCTCAACAGGCTCTCTCCATGCCTGACATTGCACAGAGCTCTCAACAGACTTCAGGTCACTATAACCTGCTGGAGCGTGTCGTGACCGAGCACAGAGCCCTTGACATATGATTAAACTACGTCTGCATTCATCTGGATACATTTGAAAATGCCGTTTACATTTCAAAACGCTCTCCGGATAAAGATTCTGAGATGTTACAGTGAGACCAGACATAATAATGTTCTCACGCTTTTTGATCATTTTTTTTTTAGTAAAATATCTGTTTTGACTCAGTTTTAATGGTTGAATTAAATTTTAGCAATTAAAGGTGCAGTAAGCAATTTCTGAGAAACGCTGTGGATATTTGAAATCACCAAAACAAACACACCCCTATCTTGATAGCTCCGCCCCCAAAATCACATAAGGCTTGTTCGACTTGATGCAGAGACCGATCGGCGGCTGACTTGAAGCAGTGCATGCCGGTAAGAAATATTGTCCGACTTGAGACAGCGCCGACGCCATGTGACTGTGGCGTATGGCTTCAAAGTACCGCAAGAGTGATTCGAGATCAGCCGCCTGAGTCAGCCAGCGCAGTTTCTCAAAAGGAGCTGCACGAGCTCTGATGACGACACAGCTGTTCCACGATTGGCCGGATTCACCGCATGACAACGATCACGTGTGTTTCATGTTTATTGTCATGCCTTCAGTACCACTAATGCTCACAAATATGTATTTTTATAACAGTTAAAGCTCTTTTCATGTAGTCGTGATGTTATATTGTGTCATGTTTATCAAAATAAAACTGATAAAAAACTAAGACCCCACTACATTGGTATTTAAATAATATATGCTTATTTTGAACTTTATTCTTGTAAAAACAGACGCTGTAAGCAGTACATCAAGTATTGAATGAAAATGTCTCTGAAACATCAGTGTATTAGTCAAATATTGCATTTATTTCACTTCAGCTGTGATAAAGTATGCAAACGCAGCGCGAGCGGAAAGTGTCCGACTTCACGTCTCCGTTTTCAGCTCCTCCTCGCTTGCACGCGGATACTCTCGCCGATCGGTTGCATCCAGCCGCAGCCGATGTCGAACACACCTAAAGATGCTCTGCAACACAGGCACCTCCCCCATCATGAGTGTATACGCCCCTTTCTGCTGATTGGCTACAAGTGTGTTTTGGTGCTCGGTCCGATCCGCTTTCAACAGTGTTTCTCAGAAGTCACTTACTGCACCTTTAAAAAGCATGTCTAATTAATTGAAATCATAAATAAGATTGCCTTTTTTTTCCGGGAATCATAAGGCCCTAGGTATAAACATAGGCTAGAAATCAATGGGTACAATATTCGTCACATGACTAAACATGCGTCATCGTTTTCAAATACCTGTTTTCACTCACTGCAACGCAAAAATTATATTTTCAAATTTATGCACTTCAGAGAGCATCTTCAAAAATCAACAGGAACATTGCGGAAGTAAATTGCATTATATCTGTGATTTACTACCTTGCTTTTTAGGCGTCGCGTCAGTGTATATTGATAAACCCTAATGATCTAGCACTAGTCTGGCCTCACATTCTTGTTTCTTAACACGCTGGCCTCTTCAGGGTGTGATAACAGAGACATGTTATCTTAAAAATAGAGCTGATTCCTCTCTGCCCGAGTCTAAAAATACCCCGAGTCTGAAGGAGCGGCGAGATTGTGACCTCTCAGTGCTGGGGTGCTCAATATGAAGTGAACATATGTGAACGAGGTCACTTGTGTCGACCTCTAGAGACCCGTCTGTCTAATTCCTGCTGACATGTTTACTTGATGTCCTGTAGAGCGCAAACAGACGGCTGTCTCACAGATCTCATCCAGATCTACCTGTATATCTTACACCTGAGTTAATTTGAGCTAGAATTCTTGAATCAAACTAAATGTCATCTTGACATCCAGCTTTCTTTTCTCACACTTTCTCAGGTGAATGTTGATGCTTTAACTAGTCGATTAGTACAGCAAACCCCCCCGCACAACATTCACATTTACTTTGTAAATGTCAGGAGCCGCTGAATAAAGACATTTGTGATGGAAAGAGATGATTCAGAATGATTCATAATTTCTTTTGTAAACATCGTGAATGCGAACAAAAGCAGAAAAACTTGTTTCTTAAAATTGTGCTGCTTTGGAGCAGAAATAAATCATTGCAGACAGATTGTGTGTTTATCCAGTAAAATATTAAAGCTTTTCTGTCTGTAATAGCGGTTTGCACATCTTAAACACCTAGTTTGATGAGTTGTCTGTGATTGCTCAGTCACATTCTCATTATCTTGACATGCATTCAGTTCAATAGACTTGTCTTTTTTTTTTTTTTGTCAGTATTGCAGAAGAAAGGACAACAGAAGTATAATAACACATCATTTGTATTCGTGTACTACAGCAGGGCCCTATAAAATCTGTTTTATTTTTTCCTGAATTCTGTTTTATATGTTTTTTAAAATTCCATTTTTTCCTGTTTAAATTTTTTTCTGGAATTTTTTTTTTTTCCCTGTTTTAACTTTTTTGAACTCCATTTTAGAGTTTTTAACATTTTAAAATATCCATTTTAACATTCTAATATTTTTTTGGTTTAATAAATTAAATTTTAGTAATCAAAAAGAATGTCTAATTAATTGAAATCATTAAACTTATACAATTTAAAAACAATTTATTAAAAGTTTAACATTCCGTTTATTTTTTTTTTTTTACCAAATTCTGTTTTCTGTATTTCATTTTAATGGTTTAATTAAATTTATTTTAAATGTAATAATCAAAAAGCATGTCTAATTGAATTCATAAAAACAACAAAATGTATTAATTAAATAAAAATCATTTCTATGAATGTTTTGTTTTTGTTTTTTCAAAAATTGTGTTGTGTATTTTAATTTTTCTGGCAATCAAATGAAGGCATAAAATATTAATTTAATTTATCTTTTAATCATATGACATTAATTAAACTTTTTTGTCAAACTAAGTGCTGCACAACAGTTAAAATTAAAACATGGACGTAGAAGAAAAATTGTGATTATGCCTTAAAAATAAAGTTTTAATAATAATTTATTTTACTTTGAGACATAGCTAAATTCTACTGTACAACAAAAATATATTTCTGTCACAATTTCTTCAAGTTAAAAACAAAAATATATTTCTGTCACAATTTCTTCAAGTTAAACCGAACTTTTATTTTGACGGGTTGCAGTGAAGACCTTTGAGTTTTTGCATGTTTATGATATGACAATAGTTCTTCTCAAATGAAACGGTAAAATGCTGATGAAGTGATTCTGGAGATGAAGTTCATGCATTCATGTCCTCATATAGTGAGACGGCAGAGGCTGAAAAACACAGAGAGCGTCACACGTGCTTCTGTGTGTGTGCGCGGGAAATTAAACCGTGCATCTGCGCCACAGTAAATTGCATTTTATTATTGGATTCTGCGTTTTCTGCATCACAGAAATCATAGGGCCCTACTGTACTCAAGCAGTAAATCTTTGCACAAGCAACGCAAGGTCCTGGGTTCAATTCTCAGTCAATTCATCAACTTATAATTTGTATTGAATGCAATAAAAGCGTCTGTCAATGCATCAGTGTTAAATGTAGTATGTGAGTTCATCTCTCCAGCACTCTGAGTATCTAAGTGTTGCACAGCGCTGTGACGTCATGTTTGCACAAGACAGATAAAGGGGTTTTTGCATGTGTGGACTGGTGGGTCTTTGTTTCAGAGCAGTGAAGGACTCTGCAGATGACCCATGAACCCCTGCTCATGTGTTCGGCCTGTCCGTATGTCCTGGCGGCGAGGCTTTGGCTCAGATCTGCTGTTTGTTTTGCTTCACTAGCGGTTGGTGTTCAGAGCAGCTGTCAGCACACGCTGTTTTCATGCCAGTGTCAGTTCAGACGCTCTCAGAAACACGACTGGAGAACACTCAGCGTCTTTTCTCCTCACTAAACGCAAATGTTGCATTAGTACATAGGATGCAATGTAAATGCATGCATGCAAATGCAAACACAAACTAAAACTCTAATGCCTGATATCTGTTGATCTGACCTTCATCTCAACAGTTTAGGATTTTAAAACCAGACCTGTGCATTAGATTAGACAGAACTGAGGCCTGCTAATGGATGCTTGAACCGTGAGTCCAGTTGCCTGTTTAACTCGAGGTCCGTTCCATTATGCAAAATCAATTGTTCCAACCCAGCATGCAATGAAAGCGTTTTCTGCCTTCACCAGATCTGAGGGGTTTAATTTGTGTGTGTGTGTGTGTGTGTTGTGATTGCAGGCTAAAAGCTCTGGTTAACAAGAGGTCAGGCCTGAAGTATTCAGACGCGCACACACACCCTTTGTTAATCCCGATCGGGAGTCTGCTGGGATAATTGGCTTGGCCGATAAACACAGTCAGTGTCACTCTAGAGATATTACAATAAAACTGAAGCGGCCTGCATAATTAAATACCTCCTACACGCTCGCTATCATGATCTTAATTAACAGCAGCACATGCACCCAGTGTTTGTGTGACCTTGTTCTTATCCTCGTCTGTTGTCAGTAATTGTTTGGTGTGTGCGACAGTCCCTTGTAATACATATGATTTGAGCTTCACGGAGCACGAACTTTCACCTTATAAAGATCCTAGTGGTGAAGTTCACATGAAGACAGTGAAGCAGCAGCAGAAATGAGCAGGGTTGAAGTAACAGACCTTCATTTCACCCAGTCTTCCCAAAGAGGCCAAACAGGAGTCAGCAGGAGACGCTGGTTAGATAACCCTGAGATTAATGCCAGCCTTCGTGGGGAAAAACAAATTAAATGTAATTTCAAGCTGTGCCATTGCTTCGCTTCCGGCTCCTGCTATTGCTTTCTTGGGTTTTACTCTGAGACTCATAGAAACGGACTTTACCTCA
This sequence comes from Ctenopharyngodon idella, assembly GCF_019924925.1. Classification (NCBI taxonomy): domain Eukaryota; kingdom Metazoa; phylum Chordata; class Actinopteri; order Cypriniformes; family Xenocyprididae; genus Ctenopharyngodon; species Ctenopharyngodon idella. Next base: position 19,194,402 of record NC_067238.1, on the reverse strand, counting down.
CCAGTATAATCAACAGTTACATTGTACATTTTCTATAATTGCAATCAGTCTGATTAGGCCAATAGTAGAATTAGAGGAAAGAAACACTATACAATAAGGCTTCATTTGTCGAAAAATACTTCTAATGCGTTTATTAACCTAATATGAATTTCAACAATTACTAATACATTTTTAAAATCAAAGTTGTATTTGTTAACTTTAGTTAATGCGCAGTGAACTAACATGAACAAACTATGAACAACTGTGTTTTGTAATAATTAACATTAACAATGATTAATAAATGTTGCTTAGTGTTAGTTAATACAAATGAGACCTTACTGTAAAGTGTTATCGAGTTAGTGTCAGGACATATTTGGTTTTGGTTTTTGAAATGTAAAAAAAAAAAAGTGATAATATTGTGTACACAAAAACATGCTGAGTTAAAAACAACCCAAGTTGGGTTATAAATGGACAAACCAAGTGATTTTAACTTTTAACTCAGCGGTTGGGTTGTTTTAACTCAGTGATTGGGATGTTGTAACCCACCGGTTGGGTTGTTGTAACCCAGCAAATTGGGTTGTTTTAACTCAGCGGTTGGGTTGTTGTAACCCAGCGGTTGGGTTGTTTTAACCCAGTGATTGGGTTGTTTTAACTCAGTGATTGGGTTGTTTTAACTCAGCGATTGGGATGTTGTAACCCACCGGTTGGGTTGTTGTAACCCAGCAAATTGGGTTGTTTTAACTCAGTGGTTGGGTTGTTGTAACCCAGCGGTTGGGTTGTTTTAACTCAGCGATTGGGTTGTTTTTTTACTCAGCGGTTGGGTTGTTGTAACCCAGCGGTTTGGTTGTTTTAACCCAGCAAATTGGGTTGTTTTAACCCAGCGATTGGGTTGTTTTTTACTCAGCGATTGGGTTGTTGTAACCCAGCGGTTGGGTTGTTTTAACTCAGCGATTGGGTTGTTTTTTTACTCAGCGGTAGAGTTGTTGTAACCCAGCGGTTGGGTTGTTTTAACTCAGCGGTTGGGTTGTTGTAGCCCAGCGATTGGGTTGTTTTTTACTCAGCAGTAGGGTTATTGTAACTCAGCGGTTGGGTTGTTGTAACTCAGCGGTTGGGTTGTTGTAACCCAGTGGTTGGGTTGTTTTAACTCAGCGGTAGGGTTGTTGTAACTCAGCGGTTGGGTTGTTGTAACTCAGTGGTAGGGTTGTTTTAACTCAGTGGTTGGGTTGTTTTAACCCAGCGGTTGGGTTGTTGTAACCCAGCAAATTGGGTTGTTTTAACTCAGCGGTTGGGTTGTTGTAACCCAGCGGTTGGGTTGTTGTAACCCAGTGGTAGGGTTGTTTTAACCCAGCGGTTGGGTTGTTGTAACCCAGCAAATTGGGTTGTTTTAACTCAGCGGTAGGGTTGTTGTAACCCAGTGGATTGGGTTGTTGTAACCCAGTGGATTGGGTTGTTGTAACCCAGCGGTTGGGTTGTTTTAACTCAGCGGTTGGGTTGTTTTAACCCAGCGGTTGGGTTGTTTTAACTCAGCGGTTGGGTTGTTTTAACTCAGCGGTTGGGTTGTTGTAACCCAGCGGTTGGGTTGTTGTAACTCAGCGGTTGGGTTGTTGTAACCCAGCGATTGGGTTGTTTTAAGCCAGCGGTTGAGTCAAATGTTTCCCAACCTGCTGGGTAGTTTAATTTAACTCAACTATTGTTTAAAAATGACTGTATTGCATGAACCCAATGAACCCAAAATATGTTGGAAATGAACATTTATTAATAAGTTTAATGAATAATAATGAAACAATAAATTGCTTATTAATTTTGATTATTATTGTTGCCTCTAGTAATTATGTGTCTGATTTTGGTTTCATTTTAAGCCAGCCATATAGTCATTTTTAAACAATGTTTGGGTTAAATAAAACTGACCGGCAGGTTGGGTTAAAACAGCCCAACCACTGGGTTTGTCCATTTTTAACCCAACTTGGGTTGTTTTTAACCCAGCATTTTTTAGTGTAATAATTTATTTTCTTGTTGTAATAATTTTTGTTCTAATAAGTTTCACCATAGACAGTGTCAGGCTTGGACGAAGTGTGGATGTTTTTAAATCAACAGATCTGTAATATCAACCATCCTAGTTGCTATAGATAGTTTGGTCTCTCTGTAAATGTCAGTACTGCATGTGTTTAATCTGCGTGTGAGTTTGGTGCGATGAAGCCGTCGCTGCTGGATTTATCGTCCGTTCTCCTTCACCGGGTGTTTTTACAGCCGCCGGTCTTTGTGAAGCTGTTTTGTTTCTCGGGTTGAACTTTCCCAGGAGTCTTTGCTGTATCCTAGACACTCGCTGCAGCTCTGATCTGGGGTCAGTTCTGTGTGAGCGTGTGTTCAGACTCTCCCTCTCCACTCATTAGTGTTCATTTACTGTAATGGACGCACATTAGTCTGAACGCTCTTTTTGCTTGTTTACATAAATAATGTAAAAGCCGCATGCGGGATTCCTGCTCCGTCGCCATAGTAACAGCAAAAGAGACTTTTTTTTAATCGGCTGTATTTCAGCTCGGGCGTTAAGAGGTTTTCTGGGAAATGTGAAATGTGTTTCTCACTCATGTTCTTGAGCGTTTGAGAGGGGGTTTCTGGGTACGATGTCAAAGCGCTGTTCATGTTCTGATCCAGCCTGAAACGTTCAGGTATTATAGAAGGGGAGATTTTTAAATATAGAACTATAACAAATTATGGCATTAATTTATGAATGAGTTCATCAGTAGATTTCAGTACATTGTTTTATGCGAAAAACAGACATTATTTTCTGACTAAATAAAATTAATATATAATGAAATTATTAAATATTTCATGGAATATGAAAATAAATCAGTCAATAAATGAAATCAATTATGCTTGTGTTCATTGATTGCAACATTACATGATGCATTTATTTTTGACATTGATTTGTTTTATGCATATTAGCTTTTTGTGTATATTTAATTTTGTATTTCATGAGGTTTTTCATTTTAAGGCATGTTTATCTGTTAACTTACTTAATTTTATGTGAAATAATAATTAAATATATTTCCTCACCCTATTCATGCTGTTATTTCATTGTACTTTTATTTATTTATTACAACATCTATGATGCATTTAATCATTTCATTATATTATTATGTAATTTAGTCTTCATAGAAACCAAAAGATCTTTGTGAAGTAAATCCCGTATGAACTCTTGTGATTTTTCTCTGATGAAAACAGTGAGATGTGTTGCTGCTGCTCTCACACAACAGCTGTGTGTGTGTGTGTGTGTGTGTGTGTGTGTGTGTGTGTATGTGTGTGTGAGAGAGAGTGTGTGTGTGCAGACAGGTGTGTGTGTGTGTGTGTGCAGACAGGTGGCCACTTCTTTCTCTCCCAGCTGCTGGTTTTGTGACATGTACGGGTGTGTGTTCAGTCACAGACGCCGTTATTCTGTCTCTGTCAGTTGTTCTGATTAGCCATATGTGTTAAACCTTATAAAATGACACGCAACTCGTTATACTTCTGTAGTCTGGGAAGAGAGGAGCTCTAACAATGGAGAATATGAGGAAAATAATCAACATTCAGTCTAGTAGAGCCCAAAAACAACATCAAGACTTTGTAAAAGGGCACTGAGTTTCTGTATTTGGGTCAGTAAACGTAACCAGGTGAGCCGCTCAGGTATTAACACACAAACTCTGAAGTCCTGATCCTGTTCAACACAAGCACAGGAATCATTCGATCATGATGTTCATGTTTATGATCTCTAGAGCTCTCATTCCTTCCTGAAGATGATTTATGGTTCAAATGAATGATAAACAGAGACATGTCACCGTATGCGTGTGCATATTGATGAAACAGATGTCAGTCTTAATGCACGTCTGTGCTGCTAATCCTGTTAAAGCAAAGTTCAAGGATTTGCGATGGCAGAACGCAGGAAGGTGACAGTGTTGATCAACAGTCATGATTCGGCTCAACTTCACCAAACTGTGTCGCTTCACCGTGGGTCTTTTTACTGGTTTTTGTAGATTCACAGACTGTCGTTTCTCCACGCAGTCGCTCATAAGTGTGTGTGTTTGTGTCTCGTCTCTTCCAGCTGGCCGAGTACCGTCAGAGGAAAGCTCAATCCGATGGCCAGAAGAAGCAGAAGAAGAAGAAGAAGAAGCCTGAATCGGACGTAGAGGAGCGTATGAGAGAGGAGCAGAGCAGGGATGAGGGAGAGGAGCAGAAGGGAGATCAGAACACCGTGTTTTCCCTCTCAAAAACTCTCCGCAGCGGAGAAACCGTCACAAATGACCAGACGTACACCATAGAGGTGAGCAGAGTTGTTTCACATGTACACCAATTATTACAAATATTCAGTTATGAACCACTCGCATTAAGATGTTTACATGACATGGGGCGTTTTGTCGTACTTTAATACACACGTTCGATTCAAATGCTGTTTTTATTTGCCTACTTTGTTTTTACGTATTGTTTGTCTTTTTTCTATCAAAAGTGTTAGTAATCGTCATAAATTAGGTATCATTCGAAAGCTTAAACTCTCAGAATTCATTCTGTGAAAACTGTTTTGAAATCTGACATTGCGTTACCATGGAAATGGTACTTTAAACCCTTTCAACAGGCTCCTCCCCCTAGTGGGCAGAGTCATGTTTCATATTACAAAATTTACTGCACTGTTTTAGAATCAAATCTTTTTCTAATCTTGACAAAACACGTATTGTTGGAAAGATCTGAGGCTCAAGCTTCTGTATTTGGTGACTGTTTTGTGATAGAAGTGATATTCTGACAGAAATGTATTAATTTGTGACAGGAGAACGCATCAAATAAATTTAATGGAAGGCGAGTGTCGCTCAGTGGCGTAAACAGGAACCTAAATTTTTGTGATATCAACTTCAAATTTGGAACACAACTTGATTAGACGCATGTGGCTTTGATTTTATCTTAATTATTTTGGGAAATATATATTTTTTATAATAAATACAGTCCAGTACAGTACATTTGCTTTACAGTAAACTTAAAGGGATAGTTCACCCAAAAATGAAAATTCTATCATTTACTCGCCTTCAAGTTGTTCCAAATCTGTATGAGTTTCTTCTACTAAACACAGAAGTTATCTCGAAGAATGATTGTAACCAAACAGTTGACGATAGCCATTGACTTCCATAGTATGACAAAAAAATACTATGTTTATAGTTAATAGCTACGGTCAACTGTTTGTTTACCCACATACTATGTATTCTATACTCTTTTGGCATACTGTTTTTCGCATACTACATAGTAGGGAACTATTTGATTTTGGGCACAGCGTTGGTGAGTGACTTGTGTGTTTGTGAGTCTTTTTGACCAATTCGTTAAAAAGAACCGGTTCATAGGAATCATTTGTTCACAGAGATGGGGAATGTAATGAATCACTTAATGATTCAGGTTCCTTTGAAAGATTCTTTTAATAGACCATTGGTCCAAACAATACAAAACAGTACTATTTTTTGATATAATGTTAATATTTGTCTATATATACATATACATACATATATATATATATATATATATATATATATATATATATATATATATATATTCGATACATATATATTTGATATATATATATATACACACACACACACACACACTGTGTTCCAAATTATTATGCAAGTGACATATCAGTAGGATATACTGATGTTTATTGTACATATCAGTTCAGTACAATAAACATTCAGATTTTAGTTTTTCTAAGAAAGTGTTTGTTTATTTATCCATGTCTTTTTAGATAACTGGTATCAATCTCAGACAAAATAATTTGCCAGGTCTACTTAGGTAAATGGAAACCCTACTTAGAGGTTGTTCCACATTATTAAACAAGTCACAGTTCTCATGAAATATGGAGAGGAAGAAAGATCTTTCTGAAGACAACTAATGAAAACAACTAATATTGTGTGCAAACTGAATGGAGATTATCGAATTATCATTAGATTTGTGAGTGATTTAGAGCACAGCAGAACTCGGTCAGATAAAGGCTTATTAAGGAAAGTTTCTGTCAAAAAAAATTAATTGTATTAAAAGGACAGCTACAAAAAAAAAGCCAGTGTTGAGCAGCAAACAGGTATTTGAAGCTTCTGGTGTCTCTGGAGTCTCGATAAGCTTTCTATGCAGGCTGGCCACCACTAACCAAACCTCACAAAGAGAAACATTTACAGTGGGTGTAGAAATACATTTTCAAACTGTTTTATTGCTGTGGTGTTTTTTTGCAGCATGGGATAGTGCACTATCCTTCTTTTTATACCATAGCTGAAAATGGCCAGTTATGAGCTCCACATATCTTGCAGAAGTCATTTTGACACCCTCAGAGACCCTAAAGGGACCTTCCATCTCACTTCCCAATATTCCAGCCCAAATCATCACCCGCCAGCTCCCTGCTGACGTCGCAGTCTTGTTGAAACGTGGTGGCCGTTCACCAACCATACAGAAATCCATCCATTTAGACCATCAATTGTAGTACGGCATTCATCAGTGAATAAAACTATTTAAAAATGAGTCTTTATGTATTCCTAAACCCACTGTAAATGTGTCTCTTTGTGAGGTTTGGGTTAGTGGTGGCCAGCCTGCATGGAGAGCTTCTCAAGACTCCAGAGACACCAGAAGCTTCAAATACCTGTTTTCTGCTCAACACTGCCTTTTTTTTTATAGCTGCCCTTTTAATACAATTAACTTGTTTGACAGGAACTTTCATTAATAAGCCTTTATCTGACCGAGTTCTGCTGTGCTCTAAATCACTCACAAATCTAATGATAATTCGATAATCTGCATTCACTTTTCACACAATAGTATTTGTTTTCATGCCTTTTGCACAACATTGCACCATTTCATGCTTTTCATCTTCAGAAAGATCTTTCTTCCTCCCCACATTGCATGAAAACTGAGACTTGCTTAATAATGTGGAACAACCTCTAAGTAGAGTTTCCATAGACCTGGCAAATGATTTTGTCTGAGATTGATACCAGTTATCTAAAAAGACATGGATAAATAAACAAACAAACACTTTCTTAGAAAAACTAAAATCTGAATGTTTATTGTACTGAAATCCTACTGATATGTCACTTGCATAATAATTTGGAACACAGTGTATATATACACATTAGGGCTGTCAACGTTAATGTGTTGACGTATGCAAATTTAAAACACAATCATATCTCTGTGATTGTTTCTGAAGAGCGCTAGTCCTCACACTGTGTGAAATACAGACTGAACATCAGCCGCTGTACGGTCAGGTGATACGTGAAGTACGTTTCTCGGCTGCATAAAGCAAACCAGCGTCTCGCTAGTAAAGTTTTGATGGATGAACATTGCAATTGAGGTTAAGACAGTTGCGGTGACGTGCTTTGGTGTGATTAAATTTATGAATTATATGTAGTCCTTATATCATTTGGTTATTTTGTGTCCTTTCTTGAAAAGAAACCTAAATTTACCTTGAAAAAAGCTTGCAGGAAATGAAGTTTTGTGGGAATCATTATGAAGATAAATGGTTCCTTCCTAATTTCATGATAAGTGCGCAATTAAATGTGATTAATTGCACAAAAAGGGTGTGATTAATCATGATTAAAAATGTTAATCTATTGACAGCCCTATATACACAGAAGGTTTTTGTTTGCAGCTCTTCTTTTGGTAAATGAATTAGATTATAAATGCGTAGATGTTTTTAAAGCCTGGCAGGTTTAGGCTGTATTTGTAGTTATAGATGAGTGTGAAATTAGTGGTTGCCCAGGCAACAGACAACTGCGTTTGAACTGGTTAAGCAGCCTGTGTGTGCGTGTGTGTGTGTGCGTGTGTGTGTGTGTGTGTGTGTGTGTGTGTGTGTGTGTGTGTGTGTGATTGTGGTGTCCTTGCAGCAGAATAGCAGCGCTCCTCTCTCTCTCCGCTCTGAATGCATCCGTGTTCTTTATCAACAGAGGTTTCTCCAGGAAACTAACAGGTGATTCACCTCCGTCTGTGTGGTTATGCTCAATCTCTTTGTTTGAATTAAAAAATGATCTGCTTTAATCACAGGCGCAGTCTTACAAGACTCCTCTGGTTCAGCTCACTTATATAACACCCACAGCACCGTTTCCACATCTTTCCAAGGAGAAAAATAGTGTAATATGTAGTTGACACACGTTTACATTTAAATTACCACGGCAAAGTTTGAAGTGGCCGTGTAACTTCCTCCTGCAGCTGTTGCCGTGGAAACAACACTTGTGATTGTGCTGAAATCTGACAGAGTAAAAGCACACAGGAAAACTCAAACTAATGTTTATAGCGAATGAGCATGTCTGATGGGTTTAAGTCTGCTGCGTATTACTAGACACTCTTAACTAGTATATTTAGGGCCCTATGATTTCAGTGATGCAGAAAACGTGGATGGAATCGTGGAATCCAGTCATAAAATCTCAATTTACTGTATGACGCAGATCGTATAACTTAAATCAGATCGAGATATAGACTAGTGTGTGTGAATGTTAAACTGCAAGAATCCTGCATTTTCCTGCATGTTCTGTGTGAATGAATCGTTTCATTTCACACACGCACACACACTGAAGCACGCGTGACGCTCGCGGTGTTTTCAGCCTCTGCCGTCTCACTATATGAGGACATGAACACATGAACTTCATCTCCTGAGCCGCTCTGAGAGTCAGTTCATCAGCATTTTACCGTTTCATTTGAGTAAAACTATCATCATATCATAAACACACAAAAACTCAAAGGTCTTCACTGCAACCTGTCAAAATAAAAGTTCGGTTTAACTTGAAGAAATTGTGCCAGAAATATTGTTGTACAGTAGAATTAAGCTATGTCTCAATGTAATAATAATACACTAATAATAATAATAATAATAATAATAAATTATTATTATTAAAACTTTATTTTTTTTTAAGGAATAATCACAATTTTTCTTCCATGTTTAATTTTAACAGTGAAGCTCTGTTGTGCAGCACTGTGTTTGACAAAGTTTGTTTAATGTCATATAAATTAAAAATATAAATTAAATTAATGTTTTATGCCTTCATTTGATTGCCAGAAAAATTAAGATACTCATTTCTGGGGGAAAAAAAATCATAGAAATTATATAAAAAAAAAAAAAAAGATTACATTTTGTTGTTTTTATGAATTCATTTAAGTAGACATGCTTTTTGATTATTTATTTTATTATAGATTATTTATTTATTATAGAAATTTAATTAAACCATTAAAATGCAATCCAGAAAATTTAAAACAGAGAAAAAAATTAAATAGTTTTGTTCAACTTTTAATAAATTGTATAAGTTTCTTGATTTAAATTAATTAGACATGCTTTTTGATTACTAAAATTCAATTTAACCATTTAAATGGAGTCCAAAAAAACTAAAACGGGTAAAAAGAAAACGAATCCAGAAAAATTTAAACGGAAAAAAACGGAATTTGGGGAAAAAATAAAATGGATTTTGAAATGAAATTTCTGTCATTATTTACTTGCCCTCATGTCGTTCCACACCCGTAAGACCTTCGTTCATCTTCAGAACACAAATTAAGATATTTTTGATGAAATCCGATGGCTCAGTGAGGCCTGCATTGACAGCAAGATAATCAACACTTTCAATGCCCAGAAAGATACTAAAGACATACTTAAAACAGTCATGTGACTACAGTGGTTCAACCTTAATGTTATAAAGCGACGAGAATACTTTTTGTGCTCCAAAAAAAACAAAATAACGACTATTCAACAATATCTAGTGATGGCCGATTTCAAAACATGAAGCTTTACAAATCATTTGTTTCGAATCAGTGGTTCGGAGTGCCAAAATCACGTGATTTCAGTAAATGAGGCTTCGTTTACGTGATCTGAACCACTGATTCGATACAAAAGATTCGTAAAGCTTCGAAATCAGCCTATTATGCTGTTTTCTATGTGAATATATAGTAAAGTGTAATTTATTCCTGTGATCAAAGCTGAATTTTCAGCATCATTACTCCAGTCTTCAGTGTCACATGATCCTTCAGAAATCATTCTAATATGATGATTTGATGATCAAGAAACATTTATGATTATTATCAATGTTAAAAACAGTTTCATATTCCTGTGGAAATCTTAACTATTCCAAATGTTTGAGCGGTAGTGTATATAACCAATAAAACTGACAGATTTATATTAAACTACATCGTCCATCATCCCTCCATTCTCGTAGTTTTATCAGTCCACGGTTAGTCATTAACATCATTAAACACTATACTAGATGATCTGTTGTAGCTGCTCTGCCCTTCATTGATGAATGTTTGCAGTATTAGTCTATGGTATTTATCTGTTCAGTTGGGTTACTCTGAGGTGGACGCGTCTCTAGATTAAACTGGATGTAGGTCAGACGTTCATGCATCAGTGTAATTAGCCGTGATCCTCACAAAAGAGCCGGAGCTGAAGGAAATGAGAACAACGGGCCGTCGGTCATGCTTTCATAAGTGAGACGCTGAGGATCGTATCTGTTCTCTGATATGGTGTGTTCTTACACATACAGCGACCCTTTGCTTTCTTTTCAAGATGGTTATTTTTTAAAAGCGTGTCGGTCTTGATTAGTGACCCAGTAACACTGAAGACTCAATTATGTGAAATTAATTGCACACGCGACCTCATTTTGCTTTCTTTTTTCAGCCCGAGAGTGAAGTCTCAACGACGGCTGAAGACTGTTCTTCTGAGGTAAGATCCATTAGACGTGTGTTTTTAACGGGGTAAAGCCTTGTTTATTCTCAGGTTTAAGCGGAGTGAGTCAGTGCTCTACGGCTGGAGTTTTGTTTTCTTAATGACTCATGGGAATGTAACTGTGCTTGTGGATGGTTTGTGATACAGCACAAAAGAGAAATCCAGAAACCTTCACCGTTTGCTCCTCACGTGCTCAGTGAGGATCATGTGACCTGCTGGTTGCCAGGCAGTGAAGTCTTAAAAATCCTGCCTGAAATTTCTGACTGACCTCGAAGAGAGCAAAGTTTCACAGCGGCGCTGCTGTTGCTTCACTGCAGAGATCAGTGACTGACAGGAAACTGCTCAATCCATAACCAGATAACATGGTCAAGAATGTCCTGACACATTTCACCGCAGTTTATAGTGTATAGAGAATAATGCTGTTCTGTTCTAATTAATATTAATTTATTTAATCAAATTTCCTCCAATTATCAATACAAAAGCTGTTCCTTTATTTATTTATTTATTTTCATTAACCACGTTTCTCCTCCAATTATTCATTTATGCATTTATTATTTATTTTCGTTAAGCACATTTCTCCTACAATTATCATTACAAAAACTATTGTTCATTCATTTATTTATTTTTGTTGAACAATTATTAATTATTAACAATAAATAATTATTTTTCCTCAATTATCAATACAAAAACTATTTATTTTCTTTAAGGCCATTTTCTCCAAATATCAATACAAAAAACTATTTATTTTATTTTATTTTATATTATTTTTATTTATTTTTAAGCACATTTCTCCTCAATTATTAATACAAAAACTTTATTTATTTATTTATTTTTATACAAAAACTATTTATTTTCTTTAAGCACATTTTCTCCAAATATCAATACTAAAAAACTATTTATTTTATTTAAACTATTTTTTTATTTTTTTATTTAAGCACATTTCACCTCATTTATTAAAACAAAACCTTTATTTATTTATTTATTTATTTATTTATTCATTCATTCATTTATTTATTTATTTTCTTTAAGCACATTTTCTCCAAATATTAATACAAAAACTATTTATTTATTTATTTTATTTTTATTTATTTTAAGCACATTTCTCCAAAAAAAAAAAATTACTAAAACAAAAACTTTATTTATTTCTTTTCTCTAAGCACATTTCTCCAAATATCAACACAAAAAAAACTATTTATTTATTTATTACGCATATTTCTCCACAATGAATACAAAAAAATATTTATTTATTTATTATTTATTTATTTTCTTTAAGCACAATTTCTCCAAATATCAATACAGAAACTATTTATTTAGTTTTTTATTTTTATAAGCACACTTTCTCCAATTATCAATACAGAACTGTTTAGTTTATTTGTTAGTTATATATTGTTTTTATTTTGTATATTAGGATTTGTTGGACTGTGACATTTTCAATAAATGGTTAATTAGCCTTTAGCTAAAAAAACTTTTTACAACAAACAAGCTTTTTCTTGAAAAAGTACAAATATAGAATTAAATAAACGTTAAAATAAGATTAAATAAAATTGATAAAGTTAAATAAAAAATAATTGTATTACAGAAATGTAATACAGGAAAATACAGAATCTAATAAGAATCAACATTGAGAATAATGAGAATTACAGAACAACTCAAAAATAAAACATCTGACATATTACAGTATTTGGAGGGTAAATGTGGTTAATTATCATGGAAATAATGTAAAAAAAAAAAAAAAATCATAATGGTCCTAAAAATAAGTTTTATTTTCTTGGTGTGACAATTAATTGTTTTTCTCTTTTATTTTAGAGTAAATTCTGTCATGTTTTTGTGAAATTGACCAGGTAACATGCTGTGATTGTGTATGTTGTGCAAACGTGCGTTGTGTTTCTGCAGATGTTGTCATTAGAGCACTGTTTCATGTGTCATGTTGTGAACTGACAGGTAAATGGTTTCCACGAGAGGACAGAGAGTGATGTGCCGTCCTGTGTGATCGGGGTACAGTAGTTCCCTCTCTCTCCTCCCTCAGCGCTGCTTCCTTCGGGACACTGCCTTCCTCCTAACGCACTAACCTCTCCTTCATCTCTGAGCCTCAGCTGCTGTGAATATATGCTAATGCGCAGGCCGTTCTGTGGCATTTTAACCGCACTCACTGAAATCACGCGGCTGCTTGGCATTTGTTTGGTGTATATTATATTGGTGGAGGGAGCGTGTGAAGAGCGTATGAGCTGCTTATATAAGAGAGACGCTCAGCTTGTACAGGGGCGAAGGCCGCGTGTCCACCAAAGCAGCAGATGCTCTTCTGAAAAAAGACGCTTGCGAGCTTCGACGGCGCAGCGTTTTCAGTTTGGTTGTTACGATACAGAATATCCGCGTTACAAGTATCTGATTTCGCTGAATATAAAAATGTCGATGCAATGTAAAGTACTTGCTCTGGCTCTTTTCAATGATTTTATTTTGTTATTATGCTTTTGTCATCATCTGTAGCCGTCGTTCAATCGGGATGTGGCAATTGGTCGGTGTGGTATTTGCCCCGCCCCTTCTCCACTGTGATTGGATGGCTGGGTAAAAGTGATGAGCGCTGCGTTTTACCCAAAGTTTTCAACTCTTCAACAAGAAATAGATGCTTGGCGGCTCGTCACGCAGCTGCTGTTTTTAAACACGTGACGCTCCCATTGAAAACTATAGGAAAAATAACATTTTGGTGGACACACGGCCTGAAACCATCGACAGAAAGGAAAAAGAATAGAGAAAAGAGAAATCAGCTGTGTTATTTTGGTATAATTAAGACACTATTGTACTTTTTATTGTAAATATTTATTATTTATTAATAATAGTCTTTATTTATTTATTAGTTATTAATTAATTCATTTATTATTAATTAGTTATTTAGTATTAGTACATTTTTATTTTGAATTGTATTTTTCTATTTCCATTTTTTATTTTAATTTTAATTAACAATTAAGTAATTTTATTTAATTAGATTTTAGTCATTTTTATTTCAGTTTGTTATTTTAGTACATCAATATGGAGGGCCAAATTACTCAAAATTAAATGATTAAATACATGTTGAAGTATTTTAATAAATTATTAAATACATAATTAAATTGTTATTAAAACAAAAATCATTCAGTTAATTATTAAATCACCAAATAAAATTAATTGTAATTTTATTTGTCATTTTAGCATTTGTTTGCGCTCATTTTTAATTTTTAGCATTATTGCTTTTCATTTAAGCACAAGTTCATGTCATTTTATTTTATTTTAAATAAAATGAGCGCAAACAAATACTAAAATGAAATAAAAGGTACATTTATTAATTAGTTAGGTGATTTAATAATTAACAGAATGATAGTTATGTTTTATGAACAATGTAATAATTTATTAAATAATTTATTTAATTCTTTCTAAATAAAAAGTAAAAAAGCTGAAATAAAATAAGATTAATAAATATAACTATTTTTTAAATATAATAAATAAAATTTTAATGATTTAAAAAAATACTTTTTAAAAAAAAAATATAATAATTAAATTTACTAAAATATATATATATATATTTTTTTTTTATTATTATTAATTAATGTTTATTTAGTTTCAAGTAATGAAAATGTTTAAGTTAACTATAATAACCCTGAGATTCAGTGGAAGTTTCCCAGATTGTCCTGACCGAGCTCCGGATGTTTAATGAGCGCTCATGGCGCCCTGGTTCTGGTTCTGACTCTGTTCTGGTTCTGACTGTGTTGTGGTCTCTCCTGCAGGAAGAAGATCTCCAGCAATCTGAAGCGCAGATGGAGCCGGACCTCCAGAGCGGCGGTCCTCAGAGCCGAACACAGATCATGGAGGACGAGTTAGCTGCCAAGAACATGGCCATGGAAGAGCTGAGCCGTGAGCTGGAGGAGATGAGGGCTGCGTTCGGAGCTGAAGGAGTGCAGCAGGTACGTGTCCTGATTTCAGTGAGGACTCATTGTTTTAAAGAGCTGTGCCGTGAGTCACGCTGGATGAGTGGGAGACGGATGGATGGACGCGTGACACTGACGTGACCTCACTGTGATTAGGCTGTGCAGATCTCATGGCTGATCATGTAACGCTCCATAGAGTCTCGATTATTTCTCTGCGTGACTCAGTCTTTCAGCAATACTAATGATCTTTCTTCTTGACATTGACTCTAATAGGCTGCCAAGAAAGTCAATTTCTGTCATGTTAATCTGCAGGAAAAAGTGTTTTATTGAAATAAAGACGGTCCCCTGCTGTTCCAGACCTGAGGAGGTTTTTAATTATGTTTCATAACAGTCCGAAAAACTTATGATCATGACATCACTAGCTATGTGTCCATGTTGGATGTTGTATAAAACACGGCCAAGGTTGCTGAAGTGACGTGAATATGTGTCCACAGCTGCAGGAGTTCGAGGAAGCGCTGAAACAGAGGGATGAGATCATCACGCAGCTCACCGCCAACATGCAGCAGGCGCGGACGGAGAAGGAGGAAGTGATGCGGGAGTTTCTGCAACTGACGGAGCAAAGCCAGAAACTCCAGATTCAGTTCCAACAGGTATCAGACGTGTCGTCAGTGTTTCTGCATGATTCTTCACATGGACAGAAACACTGAACCTCATTATAATGATTATTTAGAACAGCCTATAACAACAAACAGTTTATAATTATAAAAATAAGTGAAATGAAGACTAATGATAACAATAACTATAACCGTAACTGCAGTAATTATATGATGGCTGTAGTAGTTATAACAATAAATGTAATGAAAATTATAATGATAACTATAATGATAATTATAAAAATAACTACATCAATAACTATAATGACTATAACGGTAACTATAATGAAGACTATAATTATAACTGTAATCATAACTATAACAATAACTATAATGATAACTATAACTACTATGATAACTGTAATAATTATAATAATGATTATATCAATAACAATGAAAAACTTTATAAAATTAAAACTATAATGATTATTATAAGAATAACTATAACGATAAATATAACTAACTATAATGATGAATATTATGATAGCTATAACAAAAATGATAACTATAATGTTAACGATAACTTAAATGAAAAAAATAACTATATTAACGATAACTATAACTATATTTTTGTCAACTGTCTCTTTAAATGCTGGATTCTGATTGGCTGTCAATGTTTTTATCGTTCATCAGCTGGAAAAAAAATCGCTCTGAAAGTGATTCCAACGATATCTTTTCTTCTGTGTTGTTAACGTTATAGTTGTGCTGTGGACTTTCTCTTAAAGTTAGTGTGATTATTAAAACTTATGAATAAATAGATATAATCAACATTTCTCTCACCTCGTCCACCAAACCATCATATCAGAATGTCTATGAAGTCATGGATCTGCATTTTTATGTCTACGACGTGTGTGACATTTTGAATGGACTCTAATTCTGTCCCTCACAGACGTGTTTTCATTTGTGGTAAAATAAACATGGCGTCTGAGGTTTATTGTTGATTGTTAGCTGTAGTATTTTAGATCCTGACGGTCACACTCTTCCTCCAGCTGCAGGCCGGTGAGATACTGAGGAGCTCCAACATCAGCTCCACCGCGGCGGATCTTCTCCAGGCCCGTCAGCAGATCACGCTGTATCAACAGCAGCTGGACGAGAAGGACGCACAGGTCAGAGGTCACCAGGAGAAGACACAGGAGCAGCTTTTATTGATCGCGCAGCTTCAGGAGAGGCTGAGTGAAGCCGAGAGGGTGAGTCGTGTGAGTTCAGGCTGCTGTTTCCAGTCATGCGGTCCAGTGTCATACGCTCTGCTCAAATCATGCCTAATAATATTATTATTCATGGTGGTTCAGCTAATGCACAGACACATTTTTACACTCATTGAAATAACCAAACAATCATCTTCTAGCATTTGCAACTAAAAATAGACGTGTGTGAACTGTAAAATGTGTTTAGGAGTATGTGTGCGAATAGTCTTTAAAAAGTCTTAAATTCAGGTTTTGTTTATAGTTTACAGCTTGTTTATAATTAAAAGTGGTATTTTGGATACAAAATAAAATCTGGCATTTAATTCAATGCTTAGAATATGCATAATTCCATAATTATTAAATAAATACAGATTGAAGCAGAAATATTTTAAAAAGTAGTGTACTTTTTGTATTCAAATAAATTAAATAATGTTAGGTAATTGTGACATCTTTTCTCACAATTCTGACTTTTGTCGCAATGAGGAATGAGAAAAAAAGTCACAATTGCAGGATATGAACTCACAATTGTGAGAAAAATAGTCAAATTTGAGAGTTTATATCTTGCAATTCGGACTTTATAACTCACAATTGGGAATTTATATCTCGCAATTCTGAGAAAAAACTGAGAATTGTGAAAAAAGTCACAGTTTGGAGTTATAAAACCCAAATTGTGAGATATGAACTCACAATTGCAAGAAAAAAGAGATAAAAAGTTGCAATTACCTTTTTTATTTTTTTATTCTGTGGTTGAAACGAGCTTCCATATCTTGTATTATAAGGAGTCAATTCATGCCACATATGTTTGCAAAATATATTTAAAGTATTGCAAAAGAAAAATACAGCATTGAGCAAATTTATTTTTTATTTTTTTGCAAATACAAAATGAAGAAGTAAAGACAAATGGAGTACTTAGAGAAAAAAAAATTTGCAAACAGAAATAATCACAAAATATAAATAAAATATTGCAAAAATAAAGTAATAATAAATTGCAAAAATCAATGACTGCTGTAAAAGAAGCTTAAAAACTTTGATCCTTTTTTATCTCAGCAACAGATTTTTAGGAGGAATAATTTTGCAACACATATTTTCCATGGTCACACTTTATTTGCAAAACGTGTTTTTTTTTTTCTCTCAATACCTAATTTTTCTCTTGCGATTCTTCATTTTTATTACCAAAAAAATAGAAAGTTTTTGTTCTATATTTTGCAAATATATGTGGCATGAAATTGACTCCATAGTATCCCTTTATTGAGGAAAAACTAATTATCAAGTCCTGTGAAAAACTGTGGTTATTCTCTGATCTCTTCATTGTCAAGGGAAATTAAATACAACTTGTTTGAAATAAAAACATGCTGTTTCTCTGTCATCAGGTCCGCACACAAGCCGAAGAATCATCTGTGCAGAGTTTACGAGAAAAGGACTTACTGAACACCGAACAGCAGCAGCGTCTGATCTCAGAACATCTTCAGACGATAACGCAACTTCAGGATCAGCTTCTGACTTCCAAACAACAAGTGGAAGAAGCGAACAAACACTTGGCTGCGAAAACCCAAGAGCTGGACAACTGCGAACGAGAGCTGTCTGCGTCCAGACAGAAGGAGCGGATGTCGTCCGGAGAAATTCTGCAGCTCATGAAAACCGTGGAGGATCTTCAGCAGCGCTGCCACCAAGGCAGCCAATCAGAGGGCGAGACGGTGCAAAGACTCGAGGACGACTGGAACCGCAGGATGGAGCAGCTGCGGGCCGAACTGGACGAAATGTACGGACAGCAGATCGTGCAGATGAAGCAGGAGCTTCGGCTTCAGCACGCAGCAGAGGTGGAGCGAATCCAAGAGCAGAATCGTTTCGAAACGGAGAAGATCGTTCAGCAGCATCAGTCAGAGCTGGAGAGGTTCAAAGGTCAGCTGTTCCAGAGCACTGGTGGCGTCAACGTCCTGAACGTGAAGGTCATCGAGCTGCAGCAGAAGCTGCAGGAGACGCAGGTGCTGCGAGACAAGGCAGAACAGGAAGTAGCGCAGATGAATGCAGAAAAACTCAGTGTGGCACAGCAGGCCGAGCATTTGCGCGACGAGCTGCGCTCTGCCAGAGCGGAGGTCGCTGAGACGCAGCTGCTGCGTGACGCCATTCACGACCTGCAGGCGCGGCTTGATGTGGCGCAGAAGGCCAACGGCGAGCTAGAGGCCGAGCACGAATCAGAGATCACCAACTACAAGATCAAACTCGACATGCTGGAGCGGGAAAAAGACGCTGTGCTTGACCGCATGGCCGAGTCGCAGGAAGCAGAGCTGGAACGGCTTCGCACGCAGCTCTTGTTTAGCCACGAAGAGGAGCTTTCCCGACTCCGAGACGACCTGCAGCGGGAAGGCCAGCTCAACGTGCAGAACCTGCGTGACGAGATGGCCGTGAGACACCGCGAGGCTGTGAACCGTTTCGAGGACAAGCTGATGTCATTAGAGGAGGAAAGAGTCGCGCTGCTTCAGGAGATCGCGGCGCTGAAAAACAATCTGCCGGAAAGCGGCAAAGCCGAGGAACTGGTCGCGCAGCTGCAGGAACTGCAGACGGAGGTCGAACGTCTGAGACGGAGAGAGAGCGAAAGAAAAGAGTCGAACGAAAGCACTGATCGTGAACTCCTCCTGCAGAAAATCAACCATCTCTCCTTGGAAAATGAGCAGGCTTGCGCGCGACTGAAAGACCTTCAGGCTGAGATCGAACAGCAGAGGAACACTTTCTCCTTCACCGAGAAGAACTTCGAGGTGAACTACCAGGAGCTGAAGGACGAGTACACGTGCCTGGTGAACGCGAAGACGCAACTGGAGGAGCGCTTGATCAGAGAAACCGCAGAGTACGAGACGAAACTCGCCGAGCTTCAAACGAGCCACGAGGAGGTGGACGGGAAATCGTCGATTGAAAAACACACCACCGAGCTGATGGAAAAGCTGGAGACAGCCGAGAAAGAGAAGAAGGACCTCGCGGAACGGCTTGCGCTGATGGAAACAAACGCCAAGCGACTGGAAGATGAGCTCAAGATGAGAAATAAAGAGCCCGAGCAGGAGTGCAGCGTCGCTGGTGGGCTGTGCTCTGTGCAGACGCATCACATGCACATCAGATCTTTGCAGGAGGAAGTGGACGCGCTTCAGTCGTCTCTGCTGAGTGCTGAACGAGAGCGCGGCTTGGTGCAGGAGAAGCGAGCGACGACAGCAGCGCAGGGGAGGGAGAGAGAGACACCCGCGAGTACTACAGCGAGCCGGCTCCTTTCACACACACACGCAGCAGCGGCACAGGAGGATCAGCTCTCAGTCTCCTTCAGCCTCCCGCAGCAGGTAAGCAACATGCTACCGTATCTAGTATCTAGTATGATGAATCCAGTGCGTTTGTGCTCGCTCACGTCGACTCTCTCGCTGCCTTCAGAAGAAACTCGCGATGCAACAGTTGGTTTCTATCTGCATTGCACTGTGTTTAAAAATGCAGCTGTTTTTGTAGATGGTTTTGAAAGCTTTCTCTGAAGATGCAGTTTATCTGTGCAGAACTGTGGGAGGAATTGATGTGCATCGAGGGCCGCTGTCAGCACTTAACGTGAGCGAGAAGGAACCAGAGATTATTTCGTATCGGCCAGAGTGCAGGGTGACGGAGGGGCGAGAGAGATTGTGTTATAAAAGAGAGAGAGAGAGAGAGAGAGAGAGAGACAGATGAGCTTTATTCTCCCGTGTGTGAAACACTCTTTGATCTCAGCAGCTCTGATGGAAACGGGTGAATACAAACAGCTTTAAAAGGCCCTTTTACACTTTTTATTTTTTTCCCTCTAAAGACCATTTATGGGTGAATCTCACTGAAACAGATGCAGGTCACATTTCACCCCAAAAACAAAAGAAAAAAAGGGCATTTGAAGCCCATTAAGACTTTTTGCATGGTTATATTATTTATATTTTTAATAGCAATTAAGCACATTTACCCGATTCTCATTATCGTAATGAGGCTGAGTTAATTTTATTTAATTTTACATTAAACAAATTCTCATTAGTCAGCAATTATTGCAGGTTTTTATTTAATTCAGCATAAATTATTGGAAGTACAAATATTACCGTGATGTAGAAATGAACAAGTTTCTTCACATTATCGTCATGAGCGAGTTTTTTTTCTTTTGTACTGCAGTAATGATAATGGAGAAATTAATTAATGTCACATGGCAATAAACCGTAATGGTCCTAAAATAGGATTAGTTGCTTTAAATGGGCTGAGAAATATATTTTTTCTATTTTAATTTTTATTTTGCAGTTAGAAATGACTTGGACATGTCTTGAGTTTCAGTTTTGTGGCAGAATTTTCTTGCACCAGTTGTTTTTAGGATCATTTTTCTCTGTTCCTCTGATCCTTTATCCTAAATTAAATAGGCTGATTCTGCGAATGACCTTTATGATTGATTCATCTGCATATTGATGTCATTTACGTGGCTGTTCTTCAGTGCAGGTGAAGTTATTGGTGTTGTTAAGGTGTTTATATGTAAATGTGGGTGGCATATGTAAATGAGCTCATGCATGTGATGTCGTAATCATGCAGCTTTCTGAACGAGTTCTGAACTGTTTGTTTTCGGTAAATGCCGTGTGTTGCTGGATTTGATGCTGCGTCCTCACCTACAGGATGGTTGTGTGTCCATGAATTAAACTCTCTCCTGGTGTGTGTGTGTGTGCGCGTGTGTGTGTGTGTGTGTGTGTGTGTGTGTGTGTTTTCTGCAGGTTGAGACGGGAGATGCTCAGGCCGATGGAGACGCTGTCAGAGCCTCGTGTGTGATGCAGCCACTGGAAATGGACGGTGCTGAGCATGTAAGGATCTGTCTGTCTGTCAGTAAATTAAACACCTTTTTAATCACTTTTTTGACGCTTCAAATAAAGATTGTATCGATTACATCATTGCACCAGTAGGTGGTGACAAGTGACTGTTAAAAAATTGATTTGCCATTGAATCATTTGTTCAAGAGATTTGTTCAAAAACAGTGATTCATCCAGAAATGAAACAAGTCAAGTCTTAAAGAGTGAGTCACTGAATCATTCACTCAAGAGATTCCTTCAAAAATGCTGATTTTTTTTCAGTAATGAAACAAATGAAGTAATTATGAGTGAGTCATTGAATCATTAACTCAAGAGATTCCTTCAAAATCGCTAATTCTTTCAGTAATAAAACAAGTGAAGTCTTTATGAGCGAGTCATTGAATCATTCGCTCGAGATTCCTTTCAAAAATACTAATTTTTTTCAGTAATGAAACAAGTGAAGTATTTATGAGTGAGTCATTGAATCATTCGCTCAAGATATTTCTTCAAAAATACTGATTCTTTCAGTAATAAAACAAGTGAAGTCTTTATGAGCGAGTCATTGAATCATTCACTCAAGATATTCCTTTAAAAGCGCTGATTGTTTCAGTAATGAAACAAGTGAAGTATTTATGAGTGAGTCATTGAATCATTCAATTGAGATTCCTTCAAAAATGCTGATTCTTTCAGTAATGAAACAAGTGAAGTCTTAATGAGTGAGTCATTGAATCATTCACTCAAGAGTTTCCTTCAAAAATGCTGATTCTTTTAGTAATGAAACAAGTGAAGTCTTAATGAGTGAGTCATTGAATCGTTCATTCAAGAGTTTCCTTCAAAAATGCTGATTCTTTTAGTAATGAAACAAGTGAAGTATTTATGAGTGAGTCATTGAATCGTTCATTCAAGAGATTTGTTCAAAAATGCTGATTCATCCAGTAATGAAACAAGTGAAGTGTTTATGAGCGGGTTATTGATTCATTCAGTTGAGATTCCTTCAAAAACCCTGATTCATCCAGTAATGAAACAAGTGAGGAATTTATTAGTGAATTATTGAATCATTCATTCAAAACGATTTTAAAAAATTATTTAAATTAATTATATATTTTTTTAAATAGACTGCAGCAATTAACATTTTGTCAGAACCTCTAGTAAATTGCATGTTTTTGTTTAGTTATTCAGAATCTTAGAAGAATCTCTATTTCAAACAAAAGAATCATGATTCTCAATTTATCCAGAATCGTGCTTTGAATTAATGTTCACTCAGAAATTGCTAGTAAATTACTCAAATAATTACAAGTAATACATTGAATTAAACTTGAAATTTTGAAATAGACTGAAATAGTATTTTCTTGTAAAACATACTCTAATAATCTTCTAAAATTATTTTTTTACGGTGTCTGTAAATGTGACTTGAGTGTGTGCGAGTCTTCTTCATTTAAGTGCTATTAGATGAATTAGCTTTTTCGTATTAGTGCAATGTCTGTGACATTTATCAGAAACCTGCTGTTAAACCATTGCCGGTATTTCCTGTGAATAAACGAGCAGCAGATTATTCTCTCGCATTAATTACATCTCGTTCTCCATCTTCCTGTGATAGTCATTAAAATGCTTCATTTGTGCCTGTAGCGATGTCATCATCACATCAATCAGGACGGAGCCGGACCCTCTCTGCTCTTTGTGTCTCATATAAAAGAGCCTCTCAGTCTTATGAAATGCTAAACCACAGATGTGTGTGTGTGATTGGCTCATCTGAGATGATTGTTTCAGATAAAGACTCACAAGATGTCCAGGCTGAAACCTCACGCTGATTTGAATGTGAGATTAGTTAGCGGCACCACACAGATTTACTGCAGAAATACCGATTGTTTCCAAGCAGGTTTTCCTACTGCCTTTTCTCTGTACGACCTCCCACCATTGGTCGGTCAAACAGATAGTCCCGCCCCCTCTCAAAATAACATGTTGGCGTGTGCGTCTCTGTGTCTGTAGGATGAGTGCCGTCTGCAGTTGGAGGCTCAGCGCATCAGTCTGTCGCAGATTCACGCCGCTCAGCTGGAGCTGCTCAGGGAGAGTCTGTGTGCGCAGACGCAGGCGCAGCTGCGCAGCCGAGAGCGGGAGCTGCAGGACGCACACGAGCGGGAGCTGCGGCGCTTGCAGGAGGAGCTGAAGAGGGAGCAGCAGGGGGTCAACGGTCAGCCTGCAGGTCAGTGGGACGTCACATAAAACGAGCCCCAGTGTTTCAGATCTATTATTAAGAGACCCTTCAACACTAAAGAGAGAGACACTGTGAAACAGCTCTCTTTAACCCACACTAATAAAAACAATTATGGTTAACGGTATCAGCAAAGATTATTATATGTTATTGCTGCTAACCGCTGTGATAGTTGTAATGTTATAAATCAGGGATTCACGAACAGTTTTTGTCAGCCGAATCCCTTTTAAGCTAAATTATTTTCTTGAAGTCCCACTGAGATTTGAAATTTCAATCATTTAGCAACACATTTGCATGTTCATGGTTCTCTGATTTAGTTTTATGGTCACATGACATGTAGGTAATCGGATAACCGATTACAAAACTGATAACGTTTTTTGGTTTTTGTACTTTTTTTTTTTGAAAATTTATTATTTTATTTTTTATTTAAAATAAGTCATTTATTTTAATTTACCCTTTTAAGATTTAATTGTTAAGTGTTTTATTTATTATTTTATTTATTATTTTATTTTATTTGCAATTAATAATTTATTGTAATTTATCATTTTATGATTTAATTAGTAATTTATTTTATTTATTTAAAATAAATATTTTTTTTAACATTTTTATGATTAAATTAGTGTTTTATTTTATTTATCATTTTATTTTATTTAAAATTAACAATTTATTATAATTTACCATTTTATGATTTAATTAGTAATTGTTTCAGTTTTATTTTATTTATTATATTTATTTAAAATAAATAAAAAATGTATTTATTTTAATTTAAAATTTTTATGATTTAATTAGTAATTGTTTCAGTTTTAGTTTATTATATTTATTTAAAATAAATAAATTATATATTTTAATTAAAACATTTTTATGATTTAATTAGTAATTGTTTCAGTTTCATTAAATTATTTATTTTTAAATAAATCTATTATAATTTAACACTTATGATTTAATGAGTAATTGTTTGTTTTATTTTATTTATTATATTTATTTAAAATCAATAATTTATTTATTTTAATTTAACATTTTTATTATTTAATTAGCATTACAGATTTAATTAATTTAATTTTTATTTTTTTTTTATTATTAATAATTAATTGATTTTAATTTAACATTTTTATTATTTAATATTTAATTTAATTTTAAATTATTTATTTATGAATTATTCGATTTTTCCCAACTCCAGTTTGGGAAATCCTGTTATAAATCAATCCTTAAATCAAAATTCCATTCGCACTAGGCAGTTTTACATAATTCTAACAGTATACAATGTTATTATTTTTTGGTGCAATTTTAACAAACTGACTTTTTATTTTTATAAATAAATGTCTGGTTATGTTTTTTGAGGGGACAATTCATTGAATTAAGTACTTCAGAAATGCAAGCTATTGAAGCTAATTTCTTTGGATTATTTTCTCTTTTTATTTGGATCTTGATGCCCTTGAAACAAAAGATCAGATGATTCATATGAAACTGAATCAGTGTTGAAACAGATTCACATTATGAATAACTTGAGTTCAAAACTGAAGTCTCAAAACAGTCCAATTGATATTAGAAAACAGATTCAGACTCCGAACCGCTGTAAAACAGCTGATATACACACACCTGTGACAATACAGAAGAATCAGAAGTCACTGGTGTTTCTCTCTTCTGTTGAACGTCCTGTGCTCTTTTATGTGAATCCCAGAGCTGTATCTTTCACTGGTGTTTGTGTAAACGGTGACCGTATTTTCTCTGCTCCCACAGAGCCGAGCGAGCCGATCGTCCAGCAGCTGAAGTCGGAGTTTCAGGAGTGTTCGGCGCAGCTGGAAGAGAGACACCGTCAGGAGATCGAGCGGCTGAAGAGCTACTACCAGCAGCAGATGGAGGAGACGCAGGAGCGATTCACCGCAGAGATCCTCCTGCTGCAGCAGAGACTGCAGGAGCTCACGGGAGCAGAGGAGCTCTTCAGGTGACACGTCTTCATCATTCCTGAGCCTAATGAGGCTTTGAGCCTCAGTCTCCGGCTAACATCGATTCTAACTTCACATGATACAGCAACAAACAGATCTCGTCCATCAGGTCCCAAGCAGCTACACTACTAGTCAAGATTTTTTTAATGTTTTGGAAGTCTCTTCTGCTCGCCAAAGCTGCATTTATTTGATGAAAAATACAGTAAAATTGTGAAAAAATATTATAATTTAAATCAGCTGTTTTCTATGTGAGTATATGGTAAGTGTAATTTATTCCTGTGATCAAAGCTGAATTTCCAGTCGTCAGTGTCACATGATCCTTCAGAAATCATTCTAATATGTTGATTTATTATCAATGTTGAAAACAGTTTCATATTTTTGTGGAAACCTTCATACATTTTATTTTTCAGGATTCTTTGATGAATAGAATTCAGCATTTATTTGAACCAGAAATCTTTTGTGACATTATAAATGTTTTACTGTCACTTTTGATCAGTTAATTGTGTCCTTGATGACAAAAATATAAAGCAGCACAAGAAGATGAGATATTTTATCTGTTTACTTGTCATGTAACTGACATCAGAGAACCGTAAACATGCGAATGTGTCATTAAATTATTGAGATATCAACTTTAAATCTGACAAAAAAGTTTAGGTTTATCTGATTTAAACAGATCGTTTGCGACAGGCTCTTCCTTTATTAATGCTGTCATTGTTGCAGTAATTAAAGTCTCAGTCGCTCTGCTGAGCATTTTTAACGAAGGCCAGTAACTTTTCATTTGCTGTCAGTTTGACATTTACACACTAAAGGCTGAAAACAAAAGGCCTCCTGGGTGATAATTCAGCCCAGTGTGTCTCTCCTCTTTAAATATTAACCAGCGTTAGAGCTTCGTCTCAGAGACGTCAGGCTGTTTGATGCTCTGATGGGAAGATTTCTCACAGGTGTGTGTCAAACAAACATGAGCGTCCGTCTGTCTGATGGATGTTTGTAGAATCACACTCATTTCTGAAGCGCTTTCATAAATGATGGATGCGTTTAAACTGGCGCTGAAGCCCAGCGCTCGCGTCAAACTCTCACACGTCTCAGATCAAAGTGCTCCGATGAGTGAAAAACAGTCGCTTCTCCTCTGATACGGGACTGATACTGGGAGACTTCTGATGGTGAAAGAGCTGTACTGCCCCCGAATGGACACATGACAGATCAGATCTCAGGAAAGGCTTTATAAATATATTCATGCTAAAATATTTTTTAAAAAAAATGCATTTTTCTTCAGCTCAAGCGTCTGAACTCCTCTAAAGTCTTGGCATTGTAGAATTGTAGTATTTTACTCTTACTTAGTTTTATTCTTCGGTGGAAGATGATAGAAGATATTTTTAAAAATCCATACAATACAAGTTGTTCTAATGTTGTCTGATTTTAACACATTTCACCCACCAAATTCTCATCATTCATTTTTTTTATGCCAAATTTAATTGATATTTTTCTTTTTAGTTTGTCATATAATTTATTGTTATTAATTTTGGGATTTATTTTTATATTCTTAAGGTCATATTAA